>NW_024704859.1:64331-143365 GCF_018977255.1 Callorhinchus milii
CGAATTAAGCAAGGGTGTCATCGGCAAGCACGATATAAGTGCGGGTTCGAGTGGAAGCGGAATTGGGGCAACCGTGACTCGGATTCGAACCGAGGTTGCTGCGGCCACAACGCAGAGTACTGACCACTATACGATCACAGCTGTACACCTCCCTCCACATAGAGTGCAGTTGCTCACAAATATAAGAAACGATTTGCATAATTTTTTGTACAATTAACGTGTTCTTCGCTGCTGTTCTGGAAGTGCATTCACTTTTTCCTGTAATGCAGAATGTTTTTTATTTAGACGATAATGGAGACAATTGTCTTTTATTGAGAAAATGTTAATCCGGCATTTAAGATCAATTATTATCTCATAGATAATATGATCAGCAATGACTGTGCACACAATATTGTACATCATGTTTCAGTAAGAGTGGAATGGATTTGTGATTTATGTTTAGAATCGATTCTTACCTGAATTTGTAACCTCACTGGTTGGTGAGCTCCGGCCTCTCAGCGTATCTGAGGCTGAGGTTGTGGTTTGTTTGAGTCGAGTAGGTCGCGAGTGTAACTGGTGGTGTTCATGATATCATTCAAAGTGCGAAGAAAACTTGAAGAATAATGTTTATTCCAGTAGAGGACCGTCCCAGGGTGGGCTCGAACCACCAAAATTTCGGTTAACAGCCGAACGCGCTAACCCATTGCGCCACAGAGTCTTCTATGCACCTTTTTTGCCAGAAAAAAATAGCATTTTATTGGCATAATTGTTGTCTCGGGAGAACCCTGGATTGAGAAGAAACGACAACATCTATAAGTGAGTTTTCGAAAAGTGAAACCTGAATACAAATAGATGGAAACACTGTCCACTGTGTGATGTGGGATTGTTTGCCCATCAGCTCCTTGTTCTCCCACAACTGACATCCAAATAAAATACAAAGGCTTTTAAAACTTGTTTTGGATAAAGTGAATTGACTGTATATTTGTGGGCGAACGCGGCAGCCAAATGCGCACAGCAATGTCCCACAAACAGTCGTAGATTGAAAATGATCGATTTATTATTGTTTTTGTTCTTTTGGAGGGATTATTATTAGGCTCTGTGTGGAGTAAGGAAACTTGTCCAAGGTTTCGCCCTCTGCCTGGAATTCAACTCAGGTCTCTCGCTTGCAAAGCGAGTGCTCTAACCACTGAGCTGCAGGACTCCAATGCTGTCAAGTGAATTGATTATATATTCACGAGCGAAACCCGACAGCAATTTTTCGCATAGAAGTGTCCAAAAAACAGTCGTGGATTGAAGTGAGATTTTTTTTCATGAGGGAATATTATCAGTCGTGTGGGGTAAGGAAGCGTACCCAAGGTTTCTCCCTCCGGGGACAACGGATGTCTCATAATCACGCAAAATTAGCAAATTGCTTGAGCCTTTACTTGGTTTAAGTACTTCATCTAATATTTAAAAATGTTGTCTAAGTTATTGAACTGAAAAAGCGAATCTTTTTNCTTTGAGTATTACGCTTTGCTTTTCTCTGTGCAAGTGTGCTAATTGCTGTGGAATATTGGCAGTATTGTGCACTTGATAGATGTGATAAATCTTTCAGAAATATCAGCATTCGGCACTTTTCATGGTGATAACAAATAAGGAGAGGAAAGTAAAGTCATGCCCCAATTTGCTATCCCCAAATGCTTTCGTGATTCGATGTCGCTTAACGAATTACTAAAGGTGAAGATATTCCACCTGGTGAATGACACCTGCAAGTATTAAGTGATTATAACTGACTTCATAGTTAATTGAAGCAATTGATGCAAAAACACTTCCCAACATTTACATTTCCTGTGAAACCATTTTATGCACATTAATAGTTTCCCTCTTCAATAATCAATCAATATTTTGAGGAAGACATTTTGCTCTCAATGGCACCTACAGCATTTTTCGGCTCTGGAACTCTATCCCCCAGTGCCTTGGCCGCGTCCTCCCTTTCCTCCTTCAAGGCTGGTCTCCAGAACTTTCTCTTTGACCGTGCCTTCAGCTCCCCTCTCGACTCTCTACCCCCTCCTCGCTCCCTCCCTTCCTCCCCTCACCCTGACCATTTCCCCCCAATGCTCGGGTCCTGACCCAACTGTACAGCGCCTTGGGACGTCCTCCCGACGTGAAAGGCGCTCTATAAATGGAATCTTGTTGTTGTTGTTGTTGTTTGTGTGCGAAAACTTGAGAAACAATTCAAAGACAACTGAGTGGAATATATTGCAGCTTTGCACTTTGAATCTAATAATTTTTAAACATCCAAATTGTGTTTTCTTTTGTTATTATTTCTCGCAGTTAATTTTCTCGCGATTGTGACCCTATCAAGAGGAAAGTGTGGTCTCTCCAAGAATATAACTCGCTACATGATAGCCATGGCAACGGCGGATCTACTGATTGTCATTTCAGATGTGTTGTTGAATAAAATTAATATTCTGTTTTTCCCATTAAATTTCTTATCCTATACCCCAGTGTGTAGTTTTACGGTTGTGTTGATATCTACAGCTGTCCACTTCTCTGTGTGGTTCACTGTTGCTTTCACTTTCGACCGATTTGTAGCTATTTGCTGCCAAAAGTTGAAACCCAAATATTGCACAGAGAGAACGGCCATAGTGGTTATTGTAACTCTGTCAGTTTTCAGCTGTTTAGTGAGCATTCCCTGGTACTTTACATTTGAACCTTACGTTATACTTCACGATATCCAGTGGTACTGTGTCTTCAAATCAAACTATTATACCTTGTCCGCCTGGAAAGCGTTTGAAACGCTTCACTGCGCTATTGGTTCTCTGTTTGCTTTTGGTCTGATTTGTCTGTTCAATGCTCTGATTAACAGACACATTCTGATGGTCAGGAAAGTTCGCAGGAGGCTTCGGATTCTGATAACTGCTGGGAAAGCAATTGATCCAGAGTTGGAAAACCGCAGAAAATCCATCGTTTTACTCTTCGCCGTATCAGGCAGTTTTATACTGTTCCGCATAACAAATGTTATATATTTTTTGAAATGGAAACTTTCCAATTATATTCTCTGCGAAACTTTTGTCGACCACATGCGGTGTATCGTCGAACAAATCGGAGTCATGCTTGAAAAGGTTAGCTTTACCAACTCCTGTATTTATGCTTTGACTCAAACTAAGTTCAGAGAGGAGCTCAAGAACGGTTTAATTTATCCATTTAATATCATTGCTAAATTAATGGGGAAACATCACAAACGCAGGATGTGAAAGGATTTGGGTTCACCCGCTAACATACTGAAAAGCCCAACAACCATGCAATCCTGACATCATTACGAGCAGCTATCATTTATGCACTGTTTCATTTCCAATAGAATAACTATCTGCAACGTTTAATCTCCTGCTCTGTGAACCATTAACATTTAAAGTCTGTTAACTTGTGGTGTTGGAATGTTTGATTGTGGATCAAATCAGATTTTGCATCGCAAATATGTTACGAAACATTCTTAAATATGCTCATTGCCGTTCTCCAAATAACTGTTTTATATTTATTGGCAAGAATTTTTTTGTAGAATGTGAATTAAATAAAATATATGGAGGTCCGATAATAAAAGTAATTCTTGCATTTGATTCAGCATCTTATTGCGTCTTCCAAACGTCTCAAAGCGGTTCACAGGATATATAGTAAAGTGGATTCACTGTGTAAGTTGTGGACGAAACGCAGCAGTCGATTACACAAAAAGAGTATCCGACAATGTCATGGATTGAGTGACCAAATTATTATTAATATTTCTTGTCGGCGAGGATTATTACCACCGCAACTGGGTTCCAATTTCGTGTAAACCAGTGAACAGGTAAACAGGCGGATGGAGTCAGTAAATTTGTCTAACATTTTGGCCTTCCCCGAACAACCAAGATAAACAAAAACATCGGCCGTCCATGATTTACTTTTCTGTACTTCTGAAGTTTGGTCTTCAAGAATATGTGGTGCTGTGGTGAGGAGGAAGGATCAGTACAATGGCAATGAAAAGTATGATTTCAAATCTGCTTTGGGTGCAACCATCTTTCAGAATTTCAAGGAACAAGATTTCACACCGCAGATAATGATTAGCAGTGCATTTTTATATTGATATTTAGCGATAATTTATTGAACAACAAAGAGATTACATGTATATGCGCCTTTCACGTCGGGAGGACATCCTACGGCCTGGATAGTGTGCAACATTTCAGATCCGAGCTGGGGTCAGGGGGGGGGGGGGAAGGCACCTGGTGGATGGGGTGGGGTGGTCGATGACAAGGTCGAAGATTAGGATCTTGAGGCGGGTCTTGAAGGAGGCTAAGGAGGGGGTGAGGCGAAATTATTTAGCCCGAACACCTCTGGCCCCTGCAGCCTCCTGCGGGGTGACAATGTCCCATCCGCCTCCTCTCTTTTCAGTGTCCGCATCTTCGCTGCCGCCCCAGACCCGAGCTGTTCCTGCCTCAAAATACCTTCCAACCTGCAACTCTCCCGTTCTGTCCTGCACTCTCTGAGCCCTCCCGCCTCTCTGCTTTACCCTAAAGCAGCAACTACACCGACTGCCCCATTCTCTACTACCGCCGCAAGCCACCCCGGACACTGATCCCCGGGGCTAACCTCTCCTTCCTCATCCGCACCTCCACCCCCCTGCCAACCAACCCACATTCCCCTCCCATCCCTCACATCCCACTGCCAACTGTCCACTCCACATTGGACTCCAAAATGTCCCTTCCATTTCCAACAAGGCCCTGGCCGTCAGTGAACCATCTTCGATGAGAACATTGACATGATGGCACTTACAGAAACCTGGATCACCCCAGGTGTTACCTATCCCCTTCACTGAGACCACACCACCCGGCTACACGTACCACCATGCCCACCGCCACACCGTCGTGGCGGTGGTGTCTTCCTCATATCCAGGGCCTCACTTGCCCTATGCCCCTACTCCGCAGGCTGGTTTCCTGCTTTCGAACACGTTACCCTTTACCACCCCTCCAACCTTTCTCCGAAAATTCTCTTACTTTACCGCTCCACAAAATTCTCTCCCACCTCCATCTCTGACATCTGCACCCTGTTTGCTTTCCTCTGCATCTACTTCGACCGCCTCATCATCCTTGGCGACATGAACCTGCACTTCACCCCTTCCTGCTCCAAAACCTCAGACTTCTCCTCTCTCCTCTCCTCTCTCAAACTCTCCCTCCACCCATTCTGCTGCCCAAACCCACGGTCATCCGTTCGACCTGGTGCTCACCCTGGGCCTCAGGATCTCGGAGTCACCATCACTGACATGGCTATTTCTGACCACCATTTCGTCTCCATCAACTCCTATATCCCACTCCCCAATGCCTCCAAATCTACCGCCATCTACTACCGCCCATGGAAGAAGTTCTCCCCGCTGCCCTGGAATCCTCTGATCTCCTCGCACTCTGGCCCACATCACGCAACAAACCACTCCATGTACTCACTCTAGTCAAACCACATTCGACATCCTTGCCCCCGTCACCGGCTGAACTGCCTCCTATTCCTGATTCTCACCTTGGTTCACTGGCCACCTCCGCTTGCTTAAGAGTCAGGTGCGGTCTTTCGAATGCACTTGGCTCAATTCTGGCCGAACGGTCCACCGGCACATTTGTGTGCACCTCACGCTCCTCTATCGCCTCAGCCAAATCTTCCTTCTATTGAGGTTATTCCTATAGGCGAAGGCAATCCAAGGCTCCGCATCTACACCACTAATCGGCTGCTTCAACATCACCGACACACCATTCCTCTGACTCGAACTGCGAGATAATGCTGGACTTCCTCGAGTCAAAAATTATGGGAATCCGCTCAGCTACCACTGCCCTCTCCGCCATTGCCTCACCCCTCAGGTTGCCGAAACTTCACCAGATAATCATCACCGTAAGGCTTGATTACGAGAACTCACTCCTCATCGGCCTTCCCAACTCTTCCCTTCACAAGCTGCAGATCAACTAAAACACTGCAACTCGTGTACACTCACGCAGTCGGCTCCGCGACCTCATCACTCTCAGTCTCGCTCCGCTTCACTCAGATGATCGAGTTCTGGATCCGGGTCCTCACCTTTAAGGCCATCCATAGCCTTGCCCCCTCCTACATCTCTGAACTGCACACTCCCTACCAACCTGCCCAGTCCCTCCGTTCTTCAGCCTCCGGCCTGCTCAATGACTCCCGCCCGATCAGCCCCAACATCTGTGGCGGGGATTTCAGCCTCTTTACCCCCACAATCGGATACTCCATCCCACGGTCCCTTCTCCTCGCTTCCTTCCTTGCCACCTTCAAAGCCGGTCTCAAAACCCATCTGTTCGGACGTGCCTTTGGTCTCTCTCCCAGCTCTCTGCCTTTCCTAAGCTCTGCACCATGACTCCCCCACCCCAACACCACCCCTCCCCCCAACCCTCACCATCAGACCCACCCCTAAAGGATCCCTCCCCCCACCCCTCACCCCCAACCCTCCACCCGACTGGGGCCCCGACACCTGACTGTTCGGCGCTGTGAGACGTCCTCCCGTCGCGAAAGTCGCCTATAAATATCATTTTGTCGTTTTTGTAGTTGTTGTTGTGTAATAGGGCCACTCGGAGCAGAGGGCAGAATAAGAAAAGAATGAACCGAGTGGAGGTAATAAAACGGTTGGAGGCGCTCAAGGCGGACACATAGCGGAGTAGCTGTGCCGAACAACATGGCGGTTCGCGGTGGGTTGGAGTGCCGTACAACATGGCGGTTCGCGGTGGGTTGGAGTGCCGTACAACATGGCGGTTCGCGGTGGGTTGGAGTGCCGCACATGCACAAGTACTCACACACGTTTACGAGGACGGATAGACGTGCTGACGTCAGCTCGAGCGCATCCTGAAAGCGTCATGACGTCATGGCCCTGGAGACCGTCGGGCGCAGCTCAAGAGAAACAGAGACAAAGAACAATGGCGGCGGCAGCGGTTACAGAGAGAGAGAGTGAGAGAGAGAAGAGAGAGAGGAACATTGCTGCCGCAGGTCAGTCGCTGTCTCTCTCTCTCTCTCTCTGTCTCTCACACTCACTCTCTCTCTGCCACCATAACCGCCACAGACCCCGGAAACTACAGCTCCCGTCAGACCGCGCGGCTCAGAGCCCTCGGGGGAGGGGTCAGAGACACAGTGACACAGAGACGGAGACATCTCCACACAGTCCCTCACACACACAGTCGCTCTCTCACACACAGTCCCTCTCTCACACACACACAGTCTCTCTCTCACACAAACACACAGTGTCTCTCTCTCACAAACACAGTCTCTCTCTCACACACACAAACGGTCTCTCTCTCTCTCTCACTCTCTCTCTCACACGAAATCTCTCTCTCTCTCACACACACACAGTTTCTGTCTCACTCACACACTGCCTCTCTCTCTTTCTCTTTCTCTCTGGCTCTCCCACAGACACAGTCTATTTCTCATACACACACACAGTCTCTCTCTCTCTCACTCTATCTCACACACACAGTCTCTCTCACACACACACATTCTCTCACTAGTAAACACATACAGTCTCTCTCACGCACAGTGTGTCTCTGTCCCACACACAGTCTCTTCCTCTCTCACACACAGTCTCCCTCTCACACACTGTCACTCTCTCTCTCTTTCTCTCTCGCTCTCACACGCACACAGATGCACAAAGTCTATCTCTCTCTCAAACACACGCACAGTCTCTCTCTCACTCTCACACACACTCATTCTCTCTCTCACTCTCACACACACAGTCTGTCTCTCTCTCTCACACACACACACACAGTCTCTCTCTCACACACTTACACAGTCTCTCTGTCTCTCACACACACAGTCTCCCTCTCATACACAGAGTCTCTCTCTCTCACACACACACAGTCTCTCTCACACACAGTGTCTTTCTCCCACACACAGTCTCTCCCTCTCTCACACACAGTCTCTCTCTCACACACTGTCACTCTCTCACACAAACACACAGTGTCTCTCTCTCACACACACAGTCTCTCTCTCTCACACACAAACGGTCTCTCTCTCTCTCACACACACACAGTCTCTCTCTCTCACTCTCACAGACAAAAACACACAAAGTTTCTCTCACACAGATGCACACAAATTCTCTAACTGTCGCAGACACACACACAGCTCTATCTCTCTCTCACACACACAGTTTCTGTCTCACTCACACACACTCTCTCTCTCTCTCTCTATCTCGCTCTCACATACATATAGATACACACAGTCTATCTCTCTCACACACACACACAGTCTCTCTCTCACTCCCTCTCACACACACACATTCTCTATCTCACTCTCTCTCACACGCACAGTCTCTCTCTCACTCTCTCACACACACTCATTCTCTCTCTCACTCTCACACACACAGTCTGTCTCTCTCTCTCACACACACAAACACAGTCTCTCTCTCACACACTTACACAGTCTCTCTGTCTCTCACACACACAGTCTCCCTCTCATACACAGAGTCTTTCACTCTCACACACACACAGTCTCTCTCACACACACAGTGTCTTTCTCCCACACACAGTCTCTCCCTCTCTCACACACAGTCTCTCTCTCACACACTGTCACTCTCTCACACAAACACACAGTGTCTCTCTCTCACACACACAGTCTCTCTCTCTCACACACAAACGGTCTCTCTCTCTCACAAACACACACAGTCTCTCTCTCTCAATCTCTTTCACACACACAGTCTCTCTCTCTCACTCTCACAGACAAAAACACACAAAGTTTCTCTCACACAGATGCACACAAATTCTCTAACTGTCGCAGACACACACACAGCTCTATCTCTCTCTCACACACACAGTTTCTGTCTCACTCACACACACTCTCTCTCTCTCTCTCTATCTCGCTCTCACATACATATAGATACACACAGTCTATCTCTCTCACACACACACACAGTCTCTCTCTCACTCCCTCTCACACACACACATTATCTCACTCTCTCTCACACACACAGTCTCTCTCACACACACAAACACAGTCTCTCTCTCGCAGACATACACAGTCTCTGTTTCTCACGCAGTCTCTCTCTCTCGCACACACAGTCTCTCGCTCATACACAGAGTCTCTCAATCTCACACACATACTGTCTCTCTGTCTCTCACACACAAAGTGTCTCTCCCACACACACACACACAGTCTCTCTCACACACAGTGTCTTTCTCCCACACACAGTCTCTCCCTCTCTCACACACAGTCTCTCTCTCACACACTGTCACTCTCTCACACAAACACACAGTGTCTCTCTCTCACACACACAGTCTCTCTCTCTCACACACAAACGGTCTCTCTCTCTCACACACGCACACAGTCTCTCTCTCTCACTCTCTTTCACACACACAGTCTCTCTCTCTCACTCTCACAGACAAAAACACACAAAGTTTCTCTCACACAGATGCACACAAATTCTCTAACTCTCGCAGACACACACAGCTCTATCTCTCTCTCACACACACAGTTTCTGTCTCACTCACACACACTCTCCCTCTCTCTCTATCTCGCTCTCACATACATATAGATACACACAGTCTATCTCTCTCACACACACACACAGTCTCTCTCTCACTCCCTCACACACACACACATTCTCTATCTCAATCTCTCTCACACACACAGTCTCTCTCACACACACAAACACAGTCTCTCTCTCGCAGACATACACAGTCTCTGTTTCTCACGCAGTCCCTCTCTCTCACACACAAAATCTCTCGCTCATACACAGAGTCTCTCAATCTCACACACATACTGTCTCTCTGTCTCTCACACACAAAGTGTCTCTCCCACACACACACACACAGTCTCTCTCACACACACAGTGTCTTTCTCCCACACACAGTCTCTCCCTCTCTCACACACAGTCTCTCTCTCACACAAACACACATTGTCTCTCTCTCACACACACAGTCTCTCTCTCTCACACACAAACGGTCTCTCTCTCTCACACACACACACAGTCTCTCTCTCTCAATCTCTTTCACACACACAGTCTCTCTCTCTCACTCTCACAGACAAAAACACACAAAGTTTCTCTCACACAGATGCACAAAAATTCTCTAACTCTCGCAGACACACACACAGCTCTATCTCTCTCTCACACACTTACACAGTCTCTCTGTCTCTCACACACACAGTCTCCCTCTCATACAGAGAGTCTTTCACTCTCACACACACACAGTCTCTCTCACACACACAGTGTCTTTCTCCCACACACAGTCACTCCCTCTCTCACACACAGTCTCTCTCTCACACACTGTCACTCTCTCACACAAACACACAGTGTCTCTCTCTCACACACACAGTCTCTCTCTCTCACACACAAACGGTCTCTCTCTCTCACACACACACACAGTCTCTCTCTCTCACTCTCACAGACAAAAACACACAAAGTTTCTCTCACACAGATGCACACAAATTCTCTAACTGTCGCAGACACACACACAGCTCTATCTCTCTCTCACACACACAGTTTCTGTCTCACTCACACACACTCTCTCTCTCTCTCTCTATCTCGCTCTCACATACATATAGATACACACAGTCTATCTCTCTCACACACACACACAGTCTCTCTCTCACTCCCTCTCACACACACACATTCTCTATCTCACTCTCTCTCACACGCACAGTCTCTCTCTCACTCTCTCACACACACTCATTCTCTCTCTCACTCTCACACACACAGTCTGTCTCTCTCTCTCACACACACAAACACAGTCTCTCTCACACACTTACACAGTCTCTCTGTCTCTCACACACACAGTCTCCCTCTCATACACAGAGTCTTTCACTCTCACACACACACAGTCTCTCTCACACACACAGTGTCTTTCTCCCACACACAGTCTCTCCCTCTCTCACACACAGTCTCTCTCTCACACACTGTCACTCTCTCACACAAACACACAGTGTCTCTCTCTCACACACACAGTCTCTCTCTCTCACACACAAACGGTCTCTCTCTCTCACACACACACACAGTCTCTCTCTCTCACTCTCACAGACAAAAACACACAAAGTTTCTCTCACACAGATGCACACAAATTCTCTAACTCTCGCAGACACACACAGCTCTATCTCTCTCTCACACACACAGTTTCTGTCTCACTCACACACACTCTCTCTCTCTCTCTATCTCGCTCTCACATACATATAGATACACACAGTCTATCTCTCTCACACACACACACAGTCTCTCTCTCACTCCCTCACACACACACACATTCTCTATCTCAATCTCTCTCACACACACAGTCTCTCTCACACACACAAACACAGTCTCTCTCTCGCAGACATACACAGTCTCTGTTTCTCACGCAGTCCCTCTCTCTCACACACAAAATCTCTCGCTCATACACAGAGTCTCTCAATCTCACACACATACTGTCTCTCTGTCTCTCACACACAAAGTGTCTCTCCCACACACACACACACAGTCTCTCTCACACACACAGTGTCTTTCTCCCACACACAGTCTCTCCCTCTCTCACACACAGTCTCTCTCTCACACACTGTCACTCTCTCACAAAAACACACATTGTCTCTCTCTCACACACACAGTCTCTCTCTCTCACACACAAACGGTCTCTCTCTCTCACACACACACACAGTCTCTCTCTCTCAATCTCTTTCACACACACAGTCTCTCTCTCTCACTCTCACAGACAAAAACACACAAAGTTTCTCTCACACAGATGCACAAAAATTCTCTAACTCTCGCAGACACACACACAGCTCTATCTCTCTCTCACACACTTACACAGTCTCTCTGTCTCTCACACACACAGTCTCCCTCTCATACAGAGAGTCTTTCACTCTCACACACACACAGTCTCTATCACACACACAGTGTCTTTCTCCCACACACAGTCACTCCCTCTCTCACACACAGTCTCTCTCTCACACACTGTCACTCTCTCACACAAACACACAGTGTCTCTCTCTCACACACACAGTCTCTCTCTCTCACACACAAACGGTCTCTCTCTCTCACACACACACACAGTCTCTCTCTCTCACTCTCACAGACAAAAACACACAAAGTTTCTCTCACACAGATGCACACAAATTCTCTAACTGTCGCAGACACACACACAGCTCTATCTCTCTCTCACACACACAGTTTCTGTCTCACTCACACACACTCTCTCTCTCTCTCTATCTCGCTCTCACATACATATAGATACACACAGTCTATCTCTCTCACACACACACACAGTCTCTCTCTCACTCCCTCTCACACACACACATTCTCTATCTCACTCTCTCTCACACGCACAGTCTCTCTCTCACTCTCTCACACACACTCATTCTCTCTCTCACTCTCACACACACAGTCTGTCTCTCTCTCTCACACACACAAACACAGTCTCTCTCACACACTTACACAGTCTCTCTGTCTCTCACACACACAGTCTCCCTCTCATACACAGAGTCTTTCACTCTCACACACACACAGTCTCTCTCACACACACAGTGTCTTTCTCCCACACACAGTCTCTCCCTCTCTCACACACAGTCTCTCTCTCACACACTGTCACTCTCTCACACAAACACACAGTGTCTCTCTCTCACACACACAGTCTCTCTCTCTCACACACAAACGGTCTCTCTCTCTCACAAACACACACAGTCTCTCTCTCTCAATCTCTTTCACACACACAGTCTCTCTCTCTCACTCTCACAGACAAAAACACACAAAGTTTCTCTCACACAGATGCACACAAATTCTCTAACTCTCGCAGACACACACAGCTCTATCTCTCTCTCACACACACAGTTTCTGTCTCACTCACACACACTCTCTCTCTCTCTCTATCTCGCTCTCACATACATATAGATACACACAGTCTATCTCTCTCACACACACACACAGTCTCTCTCTCACTCCCTCACACACACACACATTCTCTATCTCAATCTCTCTCACACACACAGTCTCTCTCACACACACAAACACAGTCTCTCTCTCGCAGACATACACAGTCTCTGTTTCTCACGCAGTCCCTCTCTCTCACACACAAAATCTCTCGCTCATACACAGAGTCTCTCAATCTCACACACATACTGTCTCTCTGTCTCTCACACACAAAGTGTCTCTCCCACACACACACACACAGTCTCTCTCACATACACAGTGTCTTTCTCCCACACACAGTCTCTCCCTCTCTCACACACAGTCTCTCTCTCACACACTGTCACTCTCTCACAAAAACACACATTGTCTCTCTCTCACACACACAGTCTCTCTCTCTCTCACACACAAACGGTCTCTCTCTCTCACACACACACACAGTCTCTCTCTCTCAATCTCTTTCACACACACAGTCTCTCTCTCTCACTCTCACAGACAAAAACACACAAAGTTTCTCTCACACAGATGCACAAAAATTCTCTAACTCTCGCAGACACACACACAGCTCTATCTCTCTCTCACACACACAGTTTCTGTCTCACTCACACACACTCTCTCTCTCTCTCTATCTCGCTCTCACATACATATAGATACACACAGTCTATCTCTCTCACACACACACACAGTCTCTCTCTCACTCCCTCTCACACACACACATTCTCTATCTCACTCTCTCTCCCACACACAGTCTCTCTCACACACACAAACACAGTCTCTCTCTCGCAGACATACACAGTCTCTGTTTCTCACGCAGTCTCTCTCTCTCACACACACAGTCTCTCGCTCATACACAGAGTCTCTCAATCTCACACACATACTGTCTCTCTGTCTCTCACACACAAAGTGTCTCTCCCACACACACACACACAGTCTCTCTCTCACTCGCACTCTCTCTCCGTCACACACAGTCTCTCTATCTCACACACAGTCTCTCTGTCACACAATCACACAGTGTCTCTCTCTCACAAACACAGTCTCTCTCTCTCACACACAAACGGTCTCTCTCTCTCCCACACACAAACAGTCTCTCTCTCTCTCTCACTCTCTCTCACACGCAATCTCTCGCTCTCTCGCACACACAGTTTCTGTCTCACTCACACAATGCCTCTCCCTCTTTCTCTTTCTCTCTTGCTCTCCCACACACACAGTCTATCTCTCTCACACACACAGTCTCTCTCTCATACACACACACAGTCTCTCTCTCTCTCACTCTCTCTCACACACAGAGTGTCTGTCTCCCACACACAGTCTCTCCTTCTCTCACACACAGTCTCTCTCTCACACACTGTCACTCTCTCACTCTTTCTCTCTCGCTCTCACATGCACACAGATACACACAGTCTATCTCTCTCTCACACACACACACAGTCTCTCTCTCACTCTCTCTCTCACACACACACATTCTCTCTCACTCTCTCACACACACAGTCTCTCTCTCACTCTCTCTCTCACACAAACACAGTCTCTCTCTCACACACTTACACAGTCTCTCTGTCTCTCACACACACAGTCTGTCTCTCATACACAGAGTCTCTCTCTCTCACACACACAGTGTCTTTCTCTCACACACAGTCTCTCTCTCACACACTGTCACTCTCTCACAAACACACATTGTCTCTCTCTCACACACACAGTCTCTCTCTCTCACACACAAACGGTCTCCCTCTCTCACACACACACAGTCTCTCTCTAAAACATACACTCAGTCTCTCTCTCTCTCTCTCTCTCTCTCACACACACAGTTTCAATTTCACTCACACGCTGTCCCTTTCTCTCTCTCTCTCACACACACAGAAACACAGTCTATCTCTATCTCACACAGACACACAGTCTCTCTCTAAAACATACACTCAGTCTCTCTCTCTCTCTCACACACACAGTTTCAATTTCACTCACACGCTGTCCCTTTCTCTCTCTCTCTCACACACATATAAACACTCTCTCTCTCTCTCTCACACTTACACACAGTATCTCACACAAACACACAGAGTCTCTCTCTCTCACACAAACAAAGAGTCTCTCTCTCACACATTTTCTCTCTCTCTCACACTCACAAACCCAGTCTCTCTCTCACATACACACAGTCTCTCTCTCACTCTTTCTCACACACACACATTTTCTCTCTCTCTCTCACACACTCAAACCCAGTCTCTCTCTCACACACACACACATTCTCTCTCTCATTCTCTCTCACACTCACAGTCTCTCTCTCTGTCACACACACAGTCTCAATCTCTCACACACACAATCTGTCTCTCTTTCACTCTCACAGACAAACACACACAGTTTCTCTCACACAGACGCACACAATCTCTCTCTCACTCTCACAGACACACACACACACACACAGTCTTTCTCTCACTCCCTCTCACACACACACTTTCTCTCTCTCACTCTCTCTCACACAGTCTCTCTCTCTCACACACACACAGAGTCTCTCTCTCATACACAAACGGTCTCTCTCTCTCCCACACACACACAGTCTTTCTCTCTCTAACTCTCTCTCTCTCTCACATGGAATCTCTCTCTCACAAACACAGTTTCTGTGTCACTCACAAACTGCCTCTCTCTCTCTCCCTTTCTCTCTTGCTCTCAACCACACAAAGTCTATCTCTCTCACACACATACACAGTCTCTCACTCACACAAGCAGTCACACACACACACACAGTCTCTCTCTCTCTCTCTCTCTCTCTCTCACATACACTCTCTCTCCCCCTCACACACAGTCTCTCTCTCACACACAGTCTCTCTCTCACACACACAAAATATTCTCTCTCTCACACACACACAAAGTGACTCTCTCTCACACACAGTCTCTCTCTCGCACACACAAATGTTCTCTCTCTCTCACACACACACAGTCTCTCTCTCTCACTCTCTCTCTCTCACACGTAGTCTCTCACTCTCTCACATACACACAGTCTCTCACTCTCTCACACACACAGTCTCTATCACACACACAGTTTCTCTCTTACTCTCTCTCACACACACACACATTCTCCCTCTCACTCTCTCTCACACTCACAGTCTCTCTCTCACAGACAAACGGTCGCTCTCTCTCTCTCTCTCTCTCACGCACACACACAGTCTCTCTCGCTCTCACTCTCTCTCACACACAGTCTCTCTCTCACTCACACACAGTCGCTCTCTCATACACAGACACAGTCTCTCTCTCTCTCACACGCATTGTTTCTATCTCACTCACACACTGTCCCTCTCTCTCTCTTTCTCTCTCGCTCTCACACACACAAAGTCTCGCTGTCTATCTCTCTCACACAAAAATACACAAATAGTCTCTCACTGTCCCTTTCACATATACGCACAGTCTCTCTCTGTCTCTCACACAAACTAACAGTCTCTCTGTGTATCTGACACACACACCATCTCTCTCTAACTCTCACACACACAGTCTCTCTCTGTCTCTCGCTCACTCACACATTCTCTTTTTATCTCAAACACACTCAGTCTATCTCTGTCTCTCTCTCTCTCTCACACACACAGTCTCTCTCTCTCTCATTCTATCACACACAATATCTCTATATCTCACACACATAGAGTCTATCTATGTCTCTCAAACATACAGTCTCTCTCTCTGTCTCACACACACAGTCAATCTCTGTCTCTCTCGCACACAGTCTCTATCTCACAGACACAAAGTCTCTCTCTATCTGTCACATACAAAAGCACTCTGTGTCTCAAGCGCACATTCTCTCTCTATTTCTCTCTCACACACACTATCCCTCTGTTTCACACACAGACTTTCTGTCTCTGTCTCGGACACACACAAAGTCCTCTCTCTCTGAATCACACACACTCATTCTGTCCCACATACACACAGTCTCTTCGTCTCTCTCTTTCGCACACATAACAACAACAACCACATGGATTTGTCCAGCGCCTTCTACGCCGGAGGGCGTCTCAGAGCGCTTAACTGTGACGGATTCCGGGACCGAGCTTCGGGAGGTGAGGTGGGAGGTGACCAAAGGTCGAAAATAAAGTTCTTAAGCATAGACCTGAAAATGGGAAGGGAGGGATCGAAACTAAGGCAGTGAGGAAGGCAGGTCCAGAGCCTCGAGGCATAGTGGCTGAAGGCACGGCCGCCGAGCTGAGAACTCGGGGGACGAGGTGGAGGCCAAACCCGGAGCAACGAAGGAAACGGGTTCTGTTTTGAGGAGACAGGAGGGCAGAGAGGTCGCGGGGTGCAGAGAAGTGCAGGGATTTGAATACAAGGCTGAGGATCTTGAAGTGGATCCTCTCTGGGATAGGGATCCAATGCTGTCTGAGCAGGACTGGGGGAGATCGAGGAGCGGAGTTTGGTTCGGGTGAGAATGCGGGCGGCGGAATTCCGAATGAGTTGGATTTTATGAACGGTAGTGGATGGGAGAGCGGAGAGGAGGGCGTTGGAGCAAACCAGCCGGAGGTGGAACAAAGCGGTGCTGGTGAGGGACAGGTTTTGGGGGAGAAAGGATAATTGGGGGTCGAACCTGACGCTTGGATTGCGTACGCTTTCGGAGAGTTTTAAGGGGAAGTCAGGTTGGTGGAGGATGTGATAACCGTGAGATTCTAGAGGTTGACTAGAGCCAAAGTGTATGGCTTCCGTCTTGTCAACGTTCAGCTGAAGGAAGTTGGCGCTCATCCAGCCCGTGTGATCTGACAGGCAGCTGACACAATATCAGGGGACTGGGGGTCGCAAAGAGAGGTGCAAAAATGGAGTTGGGCGTCACCTGCGTACATGTGGAATTGTACCCCTTGTCTGCGGATGACATCACCAAGAGGTGCATATAGATCAGAAAGAGGAGGGGGCCAAGGATGGAAACTTGAGGTACCTGTTCAATTTAGTTTTCAGGAGTGTGCACGCACACAAAAAAAAACCTCTGCCACCCCACCCCCCCCCCCCCCCCCCCCCACCCCCCAGGGATCACATCAGGGCCCACCATAGTCCTGTTGGGTTGGCTGTCCCAGCCCCAGCCTATGGGATAATGTTTCCATCCACCTGACCGCTCGCTCCTGGTCCCCATGTGCGCACTATGGCTGCCAGTATAACCCGAGCCCCCTCACCCCCTCCCTCCATCCTCCCTCCTCTCTTCCCCGAAACCCTCCCCCTTCTGCATGTCTCCCGCTCTGTCCTCCTTTCTCTCCGTCCCTCTCGCCTTCTATCCCCACTTGACCCTCCTACAACCTCACTCTGTTCCAGCCTGGGAATCCTCCGCCGGGCTCAGCGTGGTAATCGGCATTGGCTGTCCAGCAGCAGCCACAACGATTGTCCCATTCCCCACCACAATCGCCAGCCACCCCGGACACAGAACTGGGGAGCCAACCTCTCCTCCCTTATCACTATTTCCCACACCCCTTCTTCACAACCTGGACCCCCCTCCCTCCCCACACACCCTTCTGTCAACCGCTCCTTCCAAATCGGACTACGAAACATCCGCTCCCTCTGTAACAAGGCTCTGGTCATCAACGATCTCATCCTTGATGAGAGCACTGACAACATGGCCTTAACGGAAACCTGGCTCACCCCAGGCGACACCTTCCCCCTCACGGAGGCCACACCACCCGGCTACACCTCCCACCACATCACTCGCCTCAACCGCCGTGGCGTTGGAGTAGCCTTTATCCCAAGAACACCACATGACCTATTCCGCTACTCCTCTGACTCTTTCCCCTCTTGTGTGCACCTTAGCCTCTCCCACCCCTCCTTCCTCTCACTCAAAATCCTCCTCCTCTACCGGCCCCCTAAAACCTCTCCCTTCATCTCCGATATTTCAACGCTTCTTACATCTCTCTGCCTCTGCTCTGATCACCTCAGCATCCTGCGTGACTTCATCCTGCAATTCAAACCGCCCTGTTCCATCTCCTCAGACTTCTCTCTCCTGCTCTGCTCGCTCAAACACTCCCCCACTCATAGTGACGGCCACCCACTCGACTTGGTGATCACCTGGGGCCTCAGTGTCTCGGATGTCACCATTACAAACTAGGCCGTCTCTGATCACCATTTCATCTCCTTCATCACCTCCACCCCCCTCTCCACCTCCACCAGACCCACCACCATCTTCTACCGCCCCTGGAAGAAGTTACCCCCACAATCCCTAAACGCTGCCTTGGAGTCCTCTGAACTCCTTTCCCTCTGGCCTTCAACCCTCACTGATCTCTCTTCTACTCTCACCCTTTCCACAACACCCTGTTCTCCACAATCGACACACTTGCCCCCATCACCTGCCGTACTGTCTGCTACTCTCGCTCCTCCCCCTGGTTCACCACCCACCTCCGCTCACTGAAGAGCCAGGTGCGGGCCGCTGAACGCACCTGCGTCAAATCTGGCCTAACGGTACACCGACAAATCTGGCTGGACCTCCTCAAAATCCACTGCTCCACTGTAGCCTCGGCCAAATTATCCTTCTACTCCAGGATAATCCTGGAGGCGAAGAACAACCCCAGGCTACTGTTTTCTACCACATCTCGAGTCCTCCATCCCCCTCTCGACCCCGCGTAGGTCATCTCCTCCAATAATAATCCTTGCATTTGATATAGCACTTTTCACGTCCGGAGGACGTCCCAAAGTGCTTCACAGAACACACTGTAAAGTGAATTGACTACATATTTATGGGCGAACGGGGCAGCCAGTTGCGCACAGCAATGTCCCACAAACAGTCGTAGATTGAAAATGACTAATTTATTATTCTTTTGGGTTTTTGGAGGGATTATTATTAGGCTCTGTGTGGAGTAAGGAAACATGCCCAAGGTTTCGCCCGGACTGGAATTGAACTCAGGTCTCTCGCTTGAAAAGCGAGTGCTCTAACCACTGAGCTACAGGACTCCAATCTTCATTGCGAGGAGATGCTAGATTTCCTTGAATCCAAAATCAAGCGAATTCGCTCCATGGTCACTTCCACTCCAACATCAACCCACCACCCACACCCTTCCTTCCACACTCCGACTCCTACCCATCCTCCCTACATAATTTCGTACCCGTTTCCGCACCCTCTGTCAACAAACTCATCCTATCTCTGAAACCCACCACCTGCTCCCTTGACCCCATCCGCACTCCACTCCTTATCTCCCAGATCCAACTCTTGCCCCATACATAACAGACATCGCCAACCTCTCCCTCTCCTTGGCTCTGTTCCCATTCCCTTAAAAATTGCCACCATCACTCCCACCTTACAAAAACCCTCCATTCATGCGTCGCAGCTATCAAGCTACCGGCCCATCTCCAACCTTCCCTTCCTGTCCAAGGTCCTGGAACGAGTTGTCGCCTCCCAGCTGCGCTCTTTCCTCTCCACCCATTCATTATTCGAAACACTTCAGTCGTGTTTCCGTGCTGCCCATAGCACAGAAACTGCCCTGGTCAAGGTCACCAATGACATCCTGACCATCTGTGACCAGGGCTCCCTCTGCCTCCTCGTCCTCCTCGACCTCGGCAGCATTCGATACGGTCGACCATGCTATCCTCCTCCACCGCTTGTCCTCCCACCTCAACCTTCAAGGCCCTGTACTTGAGTGGTTTAGGTCGTACCTCTCCCACCCTCTTCACTTTGTTTCCACAAATGGTTTTTCCTCCGGCCCCGCACTGTCTCGTGCGGTGTCCCTCAAGGCTCTGTCCTCGGTCCCCTCCTCTTCACCGTAAACATGCTCCCCAGTGGTGACATCATCCGCCGACATGGGGTTAACTTCCACATGTATGCGGATGCCACCCAACTCTACCTTTCCTCCTCTACCCTCAAGTCAACGACCACCGATATCCTGACAGCTGTCTGTCCGACATCGAGTCCTGGACGAGAGACAACTTTCTTCAGCTAAACTTGTGTAAAACTGAGACCTCCTGATTGGCTCGCGTCAGTGCCTCCGCACCTCAGGCGCTGACAGCATCAGCATCCAAGGCTGCACACTCCACCTCTCAAAGCCGGTCCGGAACCTCGGTGTTCTGTTCGACCCTGAGCTGTCCTTTCTGCCTCATATCCGCTCCACAACTGGCACCGCATTCCATCACCTCCGGAATGTCTCCAGACTACGGCACTACCTCACCTCTCACGCTGCTGAAACTCTGGTCCACGCCTTTATTACCTCAAGGCTGGACTATGGGAACTCTCTCCTCGCGGCCTTCCCGCCACCTCCCTCCACAAGCTGCAGGTCATTCAGAACTCTGCAGCTCGTGTACTGTCCCGCACCAGGCTTCGGGACCACATCACTCCCACCCTCGCTCGCCTCCACTGGCTCCCCATCCCCCAGAGGATTGATTTCAAGATCCTCATCCTCAACTGCAAGGCCATTCACGGCCTTGCTCCCTCTTACCTCCCAGACCTACTATCACCCTACCTACCTGCCCGTACCCTCCGTTCCTCTGGATCCGGTCTCCTCGACATCCCACGCCCCAACCGCCCTATCATCGGTGGTCGGGCCTTCAGCCTCTCAGCCCCGAGGCTCTGGAACTCTATCCCCCAGAGCCTTCGCCTTGGCTCCTCCCTTTTCTCCTTCAAGGCCGGTCTCAAGACCTTTCTCTTTGACCGTGCCTTCAGCTCCCCTCTTGACTCTCTAACCCCTCCTCGCTCCCTCCCTTCCCTCCCCTCACCCTGACCATTTCACCCTTGCTCGAGTCCTGACCCAACTGTACAGCGCCTTGGGACGTCCTCCCGACCTGAAAGGCGCTGTATAAATGAAATCTTGTTGTTTTTATTGTGATCGGGGAGCGGAGTTTGGTGCGAGTGAATATGCGGGCGGCAGAGTTTTGAATGAGTTGGATTCTTGTTGAATGGTAATTGATGTGAGAACGGCGAGCAGTGCAATTGAATCGTCCAGATGAGAGGTGACAACGGCGTGGACCATAATTTCATCGCCTTTCGGGGAGAGGTATTTGCGGAGACGGGCGATGTGACGGAGGAGGAAGAAAGCTGTGCTGGTGCGGGACCTGATGTGGGAAAGGAAGGATAATTGGGGGTCGAACCTGACGTCCAGGTTAGGCACGGGTTCGTAGAGTTTTAGGGGGACGTCGGGTTGGTGAAGGAAATGAGAAGACATACACAAAGACAAACATACACACACACATACACACACACACAGACACACACGTGCACAGGCATACACACAAACATAAATAAACGCGCACACCTACATAGACACACAGAAACACACACAGACCGACCCAAACACACGCAGACACACAGACACACACACAGAAACACAAACCAACACAATTAATGTGATGAGACACACAGACACACAGACAAACACACACAGCCAAACACACAGATATGCACCCACACAATTAATGTCATGAGACATCCAGATTCACAAACACACACAGGAACCCACGTAAACACACAGACAGTCCACGGCAGGCAGAGATCAGTGCCCAGCCGACACTGTGGTGAGGAATAAAACCCAGGTGCTGTCTCTTGCGATTTCAACAGCATGGGGCAAATCGATACGCCAGATTTAAAAAAGCGCTTATTAATTAAAAACCATTAAAAGTAAATAAAGGCGTTTTTAGTGTGTTGCATTTCCTCTATCACACACACTTCAGATACAGTCTTTGTATCTCTCACTTTCACACAATCTGTTGCAGTCTAACAGAGACACATTCTCTCACGCTTTCTCTCAGTCACACTCACTCATTCTCAGTCTGTCTCTCTGAGTCTTCGTACACTCTCTCTGTGTCTCTCTCTCGTTCTCTCTCTCCCTCAGACACACACACATACTCACATGTTTTCCTTGTGTCATTCTTTTACTGCTTTTCTGTCTCCAAGAAAGGACGTCTCAAAGTGTTTGAAGGGTTTCGCTGTCAACTGTAGTGACTGTGTGTCTAATGTGACAGCCAGTTTGCGCAAAGTGACGTCTTCTCAAGCAGCGGAGAACCGAGTTGAGTGGTTTCATACCATAATAAAACTTGTATTCGACATAGCGCTTTTCAATTTTTCTAGACTCAAAGCGCTTCACATAATATACCGAAAAGTAAATTGACGCCTTGGGACATCCTCCCGACGAAGGCGCTATTCAAATGAAACCATGTTGTGGAATATTTTGTGGGCAAAATGCGGCAGTCAATTGCGCACAGAAGCGTCCCACGAACATATACTGAAGTAGCCGAATAATAACTTTTTTTGTTAAGGGATTATTATCTGGCAGGCGGTGTAAGGAGAATTAACCAAGGTGTCGCCCTGCCGGGAATCGGACCCAAGTCTCTAATTTGTAAGGCGAGCGCTCTTACCGCTGAGTTACAGGAATCCACATAGCAAAGCATTATTATTATTTTCATTGAAGAGTATATTACCTTGATAAATTGTGAAGGATTATTAGTCACCCTTTTAAGCGCTCTTGCCCTGTGTGGAGGCCGCTATATCAGTGCAAGTTGTGGTTGTTGTTCCTGCGCACTGCTGAATAAACAGGGGTTCGTTTGTGAAACTTGCTTGAGGTATCACCCTGCCCGGGAATCGCTTCCGAGGCGAGTTTGCTGACCCATATGCCAAAACCACACAGTCTGTCCACAGCCCAGTCACACTGCTAATCGCCTTGCAATCAGTCTGCGATGGTCCTCCGATGTAATGCTGGTGGATGTGCTGCATTGCTAAAGGTGCCGTTCTTCAATGAAACGTCAAACCAAGATCCCATCTGCTCGGTCGTGTGGACGGTAAACATATTGTGGCGCTATTCACAGAGTCCCTCTTTCGCTCTCTCTCTCTCTCCCTGTTGGAATGATTATTGAAACGATTATTGATAGAGATGTGAACCTGGGGGAAGTGATGGGCTGTGTTTCGAGAAATGTTGTCCATATCGTTTCTGGTTGCCACGACATATGCGAGTGGCTTGAACAGAGCAGAGTGACAATCTTGACTAGCGTTAAAGGAAAGAACTGACAAAATATTAGGCAAGAGGGTTGCAACAAAGCAGCTCAGAGGAACCTTTATCCAGGTATTTTATAATTTGTTAAAAGCATCGAACAAGTAAAAAACAATGGTACCAGAGCCCCGAGAGAGCAGGCTAGGAGCAGGTTGGGCATGTGAAGGGCAATTTGAGGCCTGACACGAGAAATGTTCCTTTACTCAGGGAGGGGGCTTAACGACTGGTAAAACAAAATGTTAGCAGGAAACAGACTATGTGAGATTTATATAATAAACATATTCATTTATATAAGTGATTGCAAGATGAAAAAGACAAACAACAGACTTGCCTACAAGATAGTTAATTTGCTGAATAATATATTGTGTGAAGAACTTTGTGAAGAGTCAAAGACAGGATCAGGCGCCATATCAAATTGAAGAATTATTCTTCCTGATGTTCCAGCAGCATTTACTGTCAATGGTTGTTCCTTTATCCCTTTGCGGTGCAAAACCACATCAGTGCCCTCAGCATTACTGTTTGCACACGTGTTTGCACCAACTGCAAACAGGTTGGGAAGCATGTGGACACGCACATGGACACACCTGGGCTGCATATGAGTGAGCATTGCGAGGGCTCGCGGAGGCACGACGACAGCAGCTTCAACCTTATCCATTCCTAGGACATCCCAACACTCACATGCTTCTGACCTGTTAAAAAGTGTTTTAGTAAAGTATCTTGTTAAGATAATGCTTTAGTGATGTATCTTGTCAAGATCGTGCTTTTCTAGCCACTTAAGCGCGACGGCTGATGATGATGAGTCGGGTGTAATGTGATACGTATGCTTTATAATTCCTAATAAAACGTTTTAATAATATCCTTGATGTGGTTTCTCACAAACAGTTGAACCCAATTTCACAGAGTGGAGAGTGTGCATATTCCTGCAAAACTAATTCCGTAAATTATTACTCCTATTTTTTGAAGAGTTAGCAAAATTGACCCATCAAACTAGCGGCCAATAAGTTTGACATCCCTTGTTGGTAAATATACAGACACTGATGAAAAAACCTGGAGATTCTGGACATTGATAAAATTATAAGATAGCCAAGAGGGGTTTATGAAGGAGCTATCTTGCCAATCCAATTTATTGGGTTTCTTTCATTGTGTGACGAGGAGCTTTATAAGCCGTAAGGCAGTGGATCTTGTATGTGTGGATTTCAGAAAGGCCTTTTTATACAGTTCCTCACGAAATGCTGGTAGATAAACTAAAATTGTGGAGAAATGATCTTCCAATGTATATGTAATTGGAGATCCGATAGAGCCCAGTAGATGCTTGTACAGTGGATGTCATCAGGCTGGGAGAATATTACCAATGGATTTCCACAAGGATCTGTTTTGGGACCATATTTATTTAACATCTTCATTAACGAGCTTGAGATACAGTTCACAAACCCAGTGGCTAAATTTTCAGAAGTTACAATGCTAAAGAAGGTGATCGGCTCCAATGATGAAAAGGATGTCTTACAGGAGGATTTAAACATTCTTCGGAATTGGGCAGAAAAATGGCACATGAAATTTAATTTGAGAAAATTGCAAAGTTCTTCACCTGGGGACAAAACGCTCAAGGAAGGGCGTATTATTTAATTGGTCAGAAAATAATCTCTACGGGAAATGAAAATGACGAGAGGATCCTAATTGAAAATAAATTGAAGCCATTGACACAGTGTTCACTAGGAGTGATTGAGAAAAACCAGACGATGGGCTGTACTAAGTGGGCAATTTTGAGCCGAAATAGTGCAATGATCGTACTATTCACTGTTTGGAACGCATTTGAAATACTGTGTCCAATTCTGGTCAACATTGAATAAAAAGGGTATTGCAGCGATTGAGGGGATACAGATTAGAGCAACAAAAATGATAATAATAATAATAAAAATAATAATCCATGCATTTGATATATCGCTTTTCACGTCGGGAGGACGTCCCAAAGCGCTTCACATAACATACTGTAAAGTGAATTGACTGTATATTTGTGGGCGAACGCGGCAGCCAATTGCACACAGCAATGTCCCACAGTCGTAGATTGAAAATGACCAATATATTATTGTTTTTGGTTTAGGAGGGATTATTATTAGGCTCTGTGTGGAGTAAGGAAACTCGGGGAATGGAGGGCCAGGACTAGGTGGAGCGATTTAATAAACTGAACATTCACACCGCGGAAGTAAATGTTGAGGGGCGATTTGATGATGCTCTAAAAATTCTAAAGGGAATAGATAATTTGGAGACTGATAAAAGTTGTTTTAGCATGTATTGAACAATAGAACCACAGTACATAGCCTGGGGACGGGGGGCTTTCGTGGGAGGGTGATTTCGGAACAAATCCGCCGAAACTCTACTCCAGTCAACGAAGAGTGAATGTTTGGTACAGGCTCCCTAGGGAGTCAGACGGTGGAAGCGGAAAACGTGGAACTTTTCATGAACCAGCTAAATAATAATATAACAAATAGTTTTGTTATAGCAAATAATATCTCGCGTTGTAGTACGCAGTTTGCGACACTTGCTCAGCGATTACCAGGAAGGTGAAGAATGAAATAGATTGAACTTGGACTTCTTTCGCCTTATGTTCTATTCTTCTACTGTTCTAAAATAATTGTTGATAGCCATAGCATATTTTGCAGTGAGATCTTTTGAACGAAAATGAAAGGAATATATTTTATAAGAAAAATGGAAGCAGAAAAATCAAATTTATCAACTGCGTAGCATCACATTGCGATTTATTTGAGTGCTCTACTGGCAGCTGTGAGTAACACAGACTTTATCATGCTCCATACACATAATTTCTTCAAAAAAAAGAAGCTTTTGACAAGGATTAATAATTTTCTATCAATGTCGTTGTACTATGAGCGAGGCAGACATATGCACCTGCTATCCCTGATATGCCCTAACATGTAGCATGGACCTTCCTGGCCAAGCAGCCGGATATCTTGCAAGACGATGCTCTACATTGCAAACTGTTAACTGTTTAAACTTCAGCAATACACAGACCCAGAAATAGTTTGGTTCCCAATCTTCAGCTTTGGCTGACATGCAACTACCCCTCACCGGAGAATATTTTTTGCGTGGTGGCAACCTACTTACCTAATTCTGGACGTTGTCATGAGCCAAGAATTTTTGGACCTCAGAGTATGCGTTGGGGTACTGGTGGAGTTCAACCAGATAAAAAACTACATCGTTGATGACCATTGATATTGTTGTCCAGTAAGTTTTCCCGCTGATTATCCAGCTGGGACCTATCTAAATTTTGGCGCTTCGACTTGCAGGGTTAACAGAAACTAAACTGCATGACTCCCTACCCCCACTGACAGGTCATGCCGATGAGCCAGCCTTGCTGCACTGTCATCGGATTGCCTATGCGGCGTTCCAGGGAATGGAAGCCATATTCAAACACAATAATTCCCATGTGAAGTTGGCATACGTGGAATACTTAAGCAGGCTAAGACCACTTTCTAAACCGGCAGAACCCAAAAAATACTCTTACAGATTGTTTACCGATGGAATTATTTCCAAAATTATTTTGAACATTGGAGGCTATCAAAATATATTTTACAACAAATATATTGTTTCCGCCGCACGATCTCAAAAAAAGTGTCATTCCAGCTGACAAAGGTCAAATCTGGCGTTTTCAAAGCTAAGGGTTTCTCGATGGAGATCTTGTCCAATGCCGGAGTATTACCTTTTTTTTAATTTCGGAAATGTAATCCAATTGAAAGGAATTTTAGTTTGTAGCTTTGGTCGATAAATGTTAACGTTTACTTGGATTGAGTAAATCATCTTTGTAAAATACAATGTTGCAATGTGAATGAAGTATTGCGTATTTTTTAAATAACTAAACATAAATATAACAGCATGTTGCTATTGACCACCTGCAGCCGTGAAATATTCTTTCTTGAAATGCTGCATAATGGTTGCGCCCTAAGTATATTTTTAAACGGATTTTTCCACATGATTGGATCGATTCTCCGTCCATCCACAGCAGCACATTTTTGAAGAGTAAATTTGAGAAGCACAGGAAAGGAATTAAAGGCCGTTTCAAGTTATTGCTCCTTTTAGATGTTAATCAGAACACAATGCATTTTACTTCACTCACAGTATTAATGCCTATTCTACAAATAAATTGCTTCCGAAAAAACATATTTCAGCATTTATTTTGGGGACAGCAATGTACGTATTTCATTACGTTTCGTAACATAATTGTGACGTAAACTTTCATTGAATCCAAAATCAAACATACGTGCGTCAATTAAAGAGATGTTCGCGTTTAATGTTTCATGGAGCAGGAGCTTAAATTTTATGGATACTTACTACATTTGGAAGGATTGAGTGCGTATTTGACATCTGGTCGAAACATTAGAATGCTTCCGTGTTTGCGAAGATATTCATCAATGTCACTTTAATTCAACATTATTTGTAGCCAACTCTTTTTTTACATTGTTTTTACGATGCTTTATCATTAATTTATCAATGATGTGAAATGGATAAACTAATGCTATCTTAACCTCTTCTCTGAAGTTAGTCTGAGTTAATGCATAAATACAAGTGTTGGTACAGCAACTCAAACTTTGAAGCATCTGTTCAGTTTCTTGGACGATATCTTGGGTCCTACTGACAAATGTTTCACGGTAATTGAAATTGGAAAATTGACATTTGAAAGAAGAGAAAACATAAGTTGTCCACAACAGAATAAAACTGAAAAGAGTAAAATGATGGATTTTTTGCGGTTTTTCAACTCTGGATCATTTGTTTTCTCGGCTTTTCTCTGACCTCGAAGCCTCCTGCGGACTCCAATGGCCACCAGAATCTATTAGATAATCATCGCATTGAACAGGCAAATAAAAGCAAAACCCAACACGGGAAGAATCACACGGTGAAGTATTTCAAACACTTTCGAGGTGGCCAAGGTATGGCAGCTTGATATGAATACACAGTACCACGGTGTATCGTTTAGTACAACGGAAGGATCAAATGTAAAGTACCAGGGATTGCTCAGTGTGCAGCTGGACACAGAAAGATTTACAATAACCACTGTGGCTGTTCTCTCCTTGCAATATTTTGGTTTAAACTTTTGGCAGCAAATGGCAACAAATCGATCGAAAGTGAAAGCATCAGTGAACCCACAGAGCTGTGGATGGCTGCAGTTATCAACACAATTCTAGCTCTACACACTAGAGTGTAGAATAAGATATATAATGGGAAACACATTGTGTTAATTGTGTTAATTTTCTTCAACAACGCATCTAAAATGACAACCAGGGGATCTGCCGTTGCCATGGCTACCAAGTAGCGAGTGATGGATTTAGAGAGACCGCACTTTCCTCTTGACAGGATCACAATCGCCAGAATATTAACTGCGAAAAGCAATAGGAAGTGAAATCATAATTTATTGGAATAAAAATTGTTAGGCTAAAATTGTAAAGTTGCGTCATATTCGACGGTGTTGTCACACGTTCGCACAGAAAATGCAGTGATTGCGATTTAGGGCAAATCGTATGAAGCACAAAGGAACATCCACAAAGTAATTATTGATTATTGAACAGGGAAAATGTTTTGGGGGTAAAATAGTTTGATAGAAATGTGAACATTCGGCAGCTTTCTCCTCAATTGCTTTAATTACTTTCAAACTCAGTAAATATCCCTTGTTACTTTGATGTGTCATTCATCTATATCGAAGAAACCTCACATTTGATAATTCAGCAAGCGATACCGATTCATCAACTTGTTTGGGGATGTCAAATTCGGGCATGACATTCCTTACCTCTGCTTATTTACTGACACATTCTAAAGTCTAGAATCCAATAATTTTCCGAAGAATTTGTCACATCTACCAAGTGTACAACAGCTGTAATAACCCATAGCAAATTGCTTACTTGTATCAATGAATCGATGAATTGTATGATTAAACGTTCAATGTGTTAAATAGTATTGCCCATTATTGTTGATATGCTTTGGAACTTATAGTCCTCTTCTCCATTTATAAGAGTGATGCAGAAAACCAGAATATACCAATATCAACTAGAATATTTTAAAAATCCGTTTCGCAAGTAAATATTGCAGTATGGAGCTTTTGCTACATAGATTCCACATAATGGATCAATGTGACATGTAAGCCAAATTCACGATTAATCAGAGGTAGGGAGGCGAGGGAAGTGCTAGCACTTGAATTGATGTGTGAGTAAGATTAGGACCTTGAAATTAATTCGTCAATCAATGTGCGTTTCAGTTTTCTGATGTGGGCAATATAGATGAGGTGAAGTCGAGTGATTCTGGTCATACATTTTGGGGTATGGGAGATAGATTGGGATTTATCATTTCGTGTAGGTTGTGAAAATTTGGGAGGCTCTTTTCATGTTTTGGATGTCCTTAACCAAGGAACACAAATATAAGTTAGCGATGATGGGATCAAAATATAAATGAAAAGTAACTGCATTTTTGGAAGTTGTTACCTAAATTGGTGATTTTATTAGACGTAAAACATAACTTCGCGTGAGGGAGAGGTGAGTAGAATTCTGTGGGAGAGAATAAAGACTCTTGTGGATTATGAACCACAACCAGGCCTAGTTGATTTGATTGGTCTGTTTCCGTGCTGCATAAGCTTTGTAAAACTTTGTAAACATTTCAACACAGCTCTCTAGGCCGTTTGCTCCACTGCACATTGCAATATTTAATCATTCAACATGTAATTCTCACCCGTTCTTTCTAAACCAACATGAATATCCCAATATGTCACATTCTGAAATTCCTTTTGTCGCCTAATACATTAACGTAATGAATATTGCTGATCAATCCAACAAAACAGACTTACCTGGAACTCCAAATGCTACAAGAATAGGATAGTAAATAGCTTCAATTGCATAAAGCGTTGGTAACTGCATGTTCTGCTTTAAATAGGGTTGTTGAAGGCAGTGGCTTCAATGAACACACTGAGCTCAAACTGAAATAACTTTGTACTTATAGCGGGCAAGAATCTACATATTGCACCATGAATACAATTAGTTCCATACTTGAGAACAAACAAGAGAGGCTAGTCACTTGAGAATTACGCAACTTGTACACGGATTACATTGGTCATTTTGAATTGAAACATAAATACTTGAAAAATATATTTAAAAATAAGGCATGGGATAAAATAAATAAAGGAAGAGAGGAACATTATTGTTGAAAATATTTTACAGAAATTACAAGAAGAACAAATGGAAAAACGACAAAATTTGCAAATTGCATAGTGTACTTCATGTCGAAAAGACGTCCCAGGGCACTGGAAAGTCATCGCTTTTTCGATAATTGACTTCCATCTATAATGCGACTTTCAGGCGGGATAGTTCATGGTATTTTATAAAGTTTAAAAATAGAGAGCATTCACAAATTCGTACATGTAATATTGAGATGGGTGCGGGGATGGGAAAGAAAAACAATAATACTCTCATTTCGTAAGGTCCTGACAAGGACCGTGAAAGAGGAGGGTGGTCGAGCATCTTCTGGGTTTAAAAAGAATAACAACAAGAATGTGTACGAATAATGTGCCTCTCACGATGAGTTTGAGGTTTCTCTTGGATTATATTACAGAGAATGGTGTCAGATAGGCGGTAAGCCTGATCTCTGATGGTGGGACCTGTAGAAGGGGATCTTAAAACATGCTGTGACTTGATGGGAAACAGGAACAGACGGGGTACTATTGTGTGAGGAGTTTGCAGTTCTCAATTCAGGTGCGTCTATGAGGGTTTCAGGTGAGGACGAAGACCTAGAAATAAATTTTGCCGTTTGGATAGCAAATGGAGCCATGCGAGGTGTTGCTATAGGCTTGTGCGGAAAAGAACAAGTACTAGAAATGTCTTTATTTCTTTATTATGTAAGGAGAAAGTGGATATTCTGGTGAGCAAACATGTATCATAGCCAAGTGTGGGTTTGTTAATTGCACAAATGCAAACGACTCACTTAGCTTTTCTCCACTTCATAAATAATCACCTCCGCCACAACTTGTCCTTTCCTGTCAACGCAATGTTTACAATGATCCCACCCTAGCCGTCCCACCATCAGTGATCGCGATTTCGGTCTATCTGATGGAAGAGAAGGAGAGGAAGTGGCAGAGGAGAATGTTATTTCGGAGGTCGGGAGAAACTAAATGGGTCATATTAGGCTGTTGGGTTTTAACTCTAATTTCGAATTTAGCCTCCAGTCTCCTCGGGGACGTGGGTTCGGATCCCATCGCTATCAAATGATCTTTGACATTTTGTACAATGTCCATGTTTGATGTGATTTCTGACCAGAAAGAGCTGTGTGCAGAAGCTAACAAAATGACACCTTCTTCCATTGATTAAACGGGCTTCCAACGTTTTTAATCATGAGCCAATACCCTCAGAATCCATTTGTGTCATTGGCCGTTCGATCACTTTGATTCCAGCATCGATTAGTTTCACTCTTCCAGCTCCAGCAATTCCATTCATCGGGAAAAAGTAAATATTTTCCGACAAGTAATTTCTTTTTGAATTCCGAATGCTTCTGGAATATAGCAGGAAGAAAGTCATTGAATTTCCAAGAAAAATTAATAACTATTACAATGTATGAATGAGGCAAGTGAGGAGAGTTTTGAAATACTTTGAAAAAAAGACACGAGAGCCCGTCAAATTGTTCATGAATTATTTCACGTGCTAGGAAACATTTGAAGGATAATATATTTATTCCAAACGAGGATCGTCTCTGGTGTTGTATTAACAAACTCATGTGTTGTCGTTTCGTATTCCTTTTAGCATCACATTCGTTCCAATGAAAGTTCAGAAATGTCCTTTATATATGGGAGTCCTTTTCCCGGTATGAAACACAATACTCGACGTAAATTGCTGTTTTTGTGACCGACTAAGTGACATTTTGAACGAAGTAAAGAAACTGTTAACAGAGCTTTAACGGACCCTGAGTCATTTTCGAAAACTGAATTCTATGAAAAGACGATATTTAAATTAGCAAACATGCAACTTTCAGGAAAGGTCACATCCCAATATTGCATCAATCAAAAATAAACTGACAGATATAGATTGTTACATTAACTACGCAATGTCTGAGAAGATTGTGTTATATGACAAAACCAAGCTTTTGCGCAATTTTAGTTTCACTTTTCTTTGCATCGTGAAGATTGCCTTTGAAATGCATAAAAATCCTGGAAGCTTATGTCAAAAGAGGAATCTTCCCATTTAGTTAACGCCTTTTACATGGAGAGGACACATCAGAATGACATCTAAGAGGGCTTCACCGAAATTTATCTTGCAGTAAATTTGTTCTCAGGTGAAGTTGGCAGCTTTTCATCTCTCTCGGAGCAAGGTCACCATTCAATCTCAGTCCCCTTCCTATTCGGCATACCCCGACAAGCGTGAACTTTCGCTCTAATACGCGTAATTACAGTACATGTAAATGGAGTATTCTACTCCAAAAATCAAAGAAAGAAATTCGCGGATAAAAAAACTTTAGACGAACTGTTAGCATAAGGGTGCAGAATTAACATACCAACAATGGGTCAAAAGGGGTGTGAGTTCGTGGAACATATGCAGTCATTACAAGGAAAGAGGGTTGAAGGAAACGTGATTGGGTATGTTAATAACGGTTTGTAAAGGACAGATAAGTGATTGGAGGAATGTATAGAGGGAGTGGGATGAGAGTGTAAAGACAGGGAGAACAAAGAAGGAAAAACAGGAGGAAAAGATCGGAGGAGCACGAGGGAAGACTTGATGGAAGATCAAAAATCTTGAATACCCAGACATGACAGATTAGAACCTCGGCTGCTGAACGCCCCGACCCGCGGTAGTATTGCTTTATTGTAATCCCTCCATGGTGTAAATTTATGGAACTAGTAAAGTTTGGCTTAACAGATTTTGCCAAAACCGGATGCTGGGTGACCTTTCTTGATATCCAACATTTGGCGCCCGAACAGGACCCAGCAAAGTAAATCTGTTAAGCCAACACGGTAACCGTCAGAAGGACTTGACGGTGTGAATCGTGAGTGTGGAACGGTGCGGTTATACTGTCAGAAGGACTTGACGATATTAATCGAGCATCGACTCGTAAGGGAATACTTATCGAGCGACGACTCGATAGTATTGGAACAGAATTTGAAAACCACTGGGAGTGGTACCAATTGGTAGATAGGATTACAACCGAAGCTACAATGGAGACGTGCGGGTGGCATGAGAAGTTCCAGAGAAGGTTGAAGAAGAAGCTACGCGGCCCAATAAAGGAGATATATTGGCAAGTGGAAAGACAGCTGGAGGCACGGTTGACCGGTATAGTTAACTGTATTCAAGAAGAGGGCAGAAAGCGAAAGTTGAGTGATGAGTCTAAAAGAACAGCGCTGAAAATGGTGTTATGGAAACAGGGAGTTGATGTCGGGAAGCTGCAGCAGCGGTTATCTAAGTCAACAGAGGCGCACACTGACTTTAGAATGGAAAGTTATCAGGCACAGGAGGAGCAACAGGCGGTGATTGATAAGTTAAGTGCGCGGAATCAAGACCTGGAAGCAATGTGTAGCAGCCTACAGCTGGGAGCTCACCAGACAGGGCTTTGCGGAAGAGTAACAACTGTTTAAACCAAGAAATCGAAATAGCGCAGTTGGAAATACAGGAGCTGCAACAACGATGTGTGGACTTGCAGCGGGATTGCCGAATAGCCCACGCCAATAAAAACAATTAGGCACTAAACCCCACATGGCTTAAACAGCAAGGAATGGCGGTGGCCAAGTACAAACAGACATGCAGGATCAGCGGGCTTGCGCCTGTGCTGCACGAGGGATTTCCGGGGGGGATGATGATGAGATAGACTGGGAGGTTTCAATGAGGAAGCGGCGCAATACCAGAAGGATGAGGGGCATGGGCCGCCGCAGAGCGAAGGACAGGCTTGTGCACTCACAACTACCACTCGATTTGGGTGCCCAGCGAATTTTGGGGCCAAACCGATAACTGGTACTAGCGAGACGTATACTCCCTTGTCATCTACGGAGCTGAGGCAGCTTGTAACCGAATTACGATGCCCGGTGAAATCTAACCTCTCCCGGGCCACGTGGTCGCAGCGCTGGCAAGAGTTTGAAGACCGTGTTGGCAATGAGTTTACCAATGCGGAGCGTTTTTGAGTCTTATTTGCCAGCATAAAAAGCGCTGTTAAGTGTCGAATGGATCAGTGTCTCTGGCACGACCCTGAGGTTACAGTCCAGCAAATCCAAGACGTAACCGCGATGCGCTGAATGTGCGGTATAAACCACATATAGATTTGACTCGAACCACTGCCAAGCCCCAGGAAAACCCAACGGCGTTCCACCAGAGATGGTGGCGAATCTTCGCAGCGACTCAGACTGACGGGGCTGCCATTCCCACCGAGAATCAATGCGAAATGAGCGCCGCTTACCACAAGGTATGTGTTAACAAGCTACCTGAGGTACTGCCTCCCTCCTTGCGTCCCACCTATATTATTGAGGGAACTGCTTTGGGAGCCCTTATGGGACACCTAAATCGGGCATATCCGGTGGTCATGTGCACGTTGAAAAAGGAAGAGGAAGAAATAGCCGCCGCACGCTGTTCAATGGGGGATACTAGAGGGGAGCGTCATGTGTCATGGGTTGAGGGCATTCACGGGGGTAGAGGACCATATGGATTGGGCTCGAGATCCGGTCCAGGGAACAGCAAGGGGGCAAACCGAGGGGTATGTTTTAGCTGCAACCAGCCTGGACATTGGGCCCATGACCAAGCATGTCCCAACAAACGGGGTAGCCATGGCAGGAACCCAGGGAGATCTGGCTCTACCACGCCTCACACCGGTGAGACCCAGGTAGTGCAGCGCATGTCCAAATTGGAGGACATGATGACTCAGTTAATGATTAAGTCTACCGGAGCGCTTGCTGTTGCTGCTAATGTTCCTGCGCCGAGCACCGAATGAAGGTCCTGCAGTGATGGGTCAATAGAGGACAGTATTCCGTTTAACAAACCCCTGAGCTCCCGCCGCTTTATTGCCATCACTGCACATACGAATACCAAACAGCTTATCCTGGTTGTTTCGGGAGCTACCCATACCATTATCCATTCCCTCGACCCAGATTCTGACTCCTGGAATTCGGAAAACCATGTATCCATTGCTGGACATGATGGCAAGCCAAGGTGGATTTAATTGCTCAGAGCCATCAATTTTAACCACCGGGGGGGGTGGGATTGATTTACATATTCCGCGCCCTTTTTGATGAACATGTCGAATAAAATTGGGATACTATCCAGCTGTGATATGCAGAATCACGGCGCGATAATAGATTACTCTAACCACTGTCTGTGGATAGAGCCGTTTGACACCCCCTCCGCAAGACAAAATAGCAGCATACGTTTGCGTAATTGATGACAACCCAGTACTCAGTGTGCTAAAAAGCCAGAAGTGTATGTCCCCATCAGGAGCACACTTAAATGGGTCCACAGTTTGATTACGCAGTATGCAGAATTGTTTGCCAAACACAAACATGACTGTGGTCGGTTAACTGAAAAAAAAACGATTAACGGGCCAACGCACCCACCTTTTAAACAGTACCCCATCACCTATGAGAGCCAGCCTTACATCGCCACCCTTCTACAATCACTAGAACAACAGGGGATTGTCGGCAGAGGAACCTTCACTACCAATTTTCCTATATGGCCGGTTAAGAAACCGGACGGATCCTGGCGGTTGACGATTGACTACCGAAAGTTCAACCAAGTCACGCCTCCATGCTCCCCCGTTGTCAGTCAGTGAGAATCAAAATGTCCTGGCTGAAGTTCCGGTCAACGTCACGATTTTCTCTACATTGGATATCTCCAATGGATTTTGCCGTAGACCCTTGGACCAACGCGATCAGCATAAATTCGCGTTTACCTTCATCAATACACGTGGACATGCTTGCCTCAAGGGTTTCATAATTCCCCCACCATATTTCACAAAGCGGGTTGCGTCGATTTTACAACAGTGCCCCCAAACAACCACGGGATATATTATACAGCACGTCGATGACATCTTGATTCCATCAACCACTGAGAGTGAACACCAAATTCTTCTGGCTTCCGTATTCCGAACTTTACAACGTGCAGGGTTGAAAATTAACCCAAAAAAGATTCAATTAGCGCAGCCATCTGTGAACTTTCTTGAGTTTACCTTAAGCCCTGAGGGCCGAACACCCGATCAGCACAAGATTCAGATTATCCAACGGTTGCCTCTGCCTCAGATACGAGCGGGTGTTTATTCCTCAATTTGCGGTGCTGGCCAAACATTTATATGCTCTGGTCCTGGCGAGGAGTCGACCAGCTCTATGTGGAGGGACGTCCATACTCAGGCTTTCACCAGGCTCAAGCAGGCCGTCATCCAAGTCTCCTTTTTGATCAACCCTGACCCAGCACAACCCTTTCATTTCGAGGTGGCTGGCACCTAGCACATTATCGCCGCGGTTTTGATGTAGATGGTACAGCAAAAGCTCCTGTATTTTTGCGTATTGCGTATTTTTCTCGAATTTTGACTGGGGTCGAGCAGCGATTTACCCCCTCCAGCGACACATCTTGGCCGTTGTTATGGATATTCAGAATTTCACATATATCATTGGGTTTCAGAAGACTCCGTTGCAGCTTTTACTGAAGCCCGGGGACACTTTGATTTCCTCGCAACGATTAAGTCGCTGGACATTGACGATGTCTACTACGGCGAAAACCATCATGTTGTTTCCCCAGATGTTACTGACGCCCGGAGAACTATTGGGTATCCAATCCCCACCCCCCCCCCCCCTCCGCTATCCTTTCCCTCCTCGCATATCAGTCAAAAAACGATCCCCGATGGCCAAGATGTTCATATTGACGGCTCATCTTTCCATGTTAATGGCAAGACACACACTGCTTTTGCGGTTTGCCTCCCCAAAAATGTTTTACAACACTCCCTAAAAGTCCATTCGTCACGGTATGCCGAGCTCCCTGTCTTAGCTGTAGCCTTCCGGGCAACAGCGGACACTCTTTCCAACGTTTGGTCTGACAGTGCATACGTCGTTAATACGGTGCATACGTTGTTTCCCCTTTATGTATCCCGGAATTTTTCCACATCAGAGAGAAAACCCCTGTGCCACACTCAATTGCTCTAAGTAATTTGGCATTGTCTCCAGCAGCGATCGATGCTCCTCATATTGAAAAGTTGAAGAGACATCCCGTGATTATCCTCATGCCGAGGGCAACAGTCAAGCTGATAGCTGCGCTACTGGGGCTGCCATGACGGTACCGGTGTGGACAATGCCTCACGGGACTGTCAGCGCTATCATGCTTACCCCAGATTTGTCCCTGGACCAAATACAGAAGACATTTACGCGGTACACCGAAACCATTCAGTGGCTCCTGCAGGACGACCCCACAACTCCGGCACCGGCCTACTCCTGGGTTTCCCAAGTGTCCCTCGCACTACCCTCTCATTCGGTTATCGAGCCACTCCTCGTCGACAGGAACACACACGTTTCTGTTTGCGTGCTCCCCTCATCATCCGAGTCCCTTTTTCAGTTATATAACTCTGACCCGGCCGGCGGATATTTCTGTACCACCACGTATCACAAAGTCTCCTCCGCGGCGTGTTCGCCAGATACGAAAGAGGACAAACATCGGCTCATCAGTCCCTCATTGGTGTGCTTGCAATACAATGCTACCCACTCCTCTCGCAAATCCTGCCTCACCCCAGCGCCACCACCGGAGAGTCCCTGGACGCATGTCCAGATTGGTTATATAGGTCCCCTCCCCACTACTATGAATGCCCTTGTAATAATAGATAAATTCACAAAGTGGGTGGAAGCCATCCCCACAAAAAATTGCGCCGTGGTCACCACGGCAAAGATTTTATTAAGTGAGTTGATCACCAGCTGGGGATTACTAATTGTGGTGGATAGTGATCAGGGAAGCCATTTTACGGGGGCAGTGATACAAAAATTTATGCTGATTATGGGGGCAGATCAAAAATTTCGCATTCCCTTTCACCCCCAATCATCAAGGAATGTGGAAAGGAGCAACCGCACCATTAAAATCATGTTAAAAACGTATTGTGGCGATCACCCCACTCAATGGAACAAGGCCTTGCCCCAATGTAGTCCTGTAGCTCAGTGGTTAGAGCACTCGCTTTGCAAGCGAGAGACCTGAGTTCAATTTCAGGCAGAGGGCGAAACCTTGGGCAAGTTTCCTTACTCCACACGCCTAATAATAATCCCTCCAAAACCAAAAACAATAATAAATTGGTCATTTTCAATCTACGACTGTTTGTGGGACATTGCTGTGCGCAATTGGCTGCTGCGTTCGCCCACAATTATACCGTCAATTCACTTTACAGTGTGTTCTGTGAAGCGCTTTTGGACGTCCTCCCGACGTGAAAAGCGCTATATCAAATGCAAGGATTATTATTGTTATTAATGTTTAATGACGATTCGCGCCACCAGACATGCCTTCACGAATATTAGTCCCACCGGGCAATGACTGGAACACTGATGAGACCCCCAGAAAACTTAACTTACAAGGTGGGTTCGTTCCTCTCACGTTCTAACCCCAAGGAGAAATTAGCCTCCAAGGAGGGGTGAATGAGGATTGGATGAAGAAAACCGTTGAGTGCATCAATCACACAAAAAAGTATGTAGCGCAACAGCTGGGAAAAAAACAGGCAACAAATGCAGAAGTAGTATGACTCTAAGGTAAATCCACAGGAATACGAAACAGGCAAGGATGTCATGGTAAGGAAATTGGGAAAAGGAGCACCATTTGACCACATATTTAAAAGTCCATTTGAAATCATAGAACAAATGGGACCGGCAGTTTACCCAATAAAGGATTTGGACAAACAGACAGCACCCAGGTGGTACCATGTAAAGCAGTTGAAACTGATATCAGACGAATGAACTACTGAGAAACATATACTATGCTTTATCCACAGGGACTGACTAAGGAACAATGGGGGTGTGGATCGGCGATGATATTTGGCTTGAGGAGATAGTTAGGTGTGTGAGTAAACATCACTTGGTGACCCCTCATATTATTCGGTAGCAAGGTGGGGAATATTAGCATAAGGGTGCAGAATTAACATACTTACAATGGGTCAACAGCGGTGTGAGGTCATGGAACATACGCAATCAGTACAAGGAAAGAGGGTTGAAGGAAACATTATTGGATATCTTAATAACAGTTTGCGAACGACTGATAAGAGATTGGAGGAAGGTATAGAGGGAGTGGGATGAGAGTATAAAGTCAGCGAGAACAAAGAACGAAAAACAGAAGGAAAAGATCGGAGAAGCACGAGGGAAGACTTGATGAAAGATCACAAAGCTTGAATACCCAGACAAGGCAGATTGGAAACTCGGCTGATGAACGTCCCGACCAGCGGTAGTATTGCTTTATTGTAATCCCTCCATGGTGTAACTTTATGGAACTAGTAAAGCTTGGCTTCACAGATTTTGCCTAAACGGAATGCTGGGTGACTTTTCTTGATATCCAACAGTCCTTTCAAATGTGTCTACCCCAAATATCTATCTAAGAGTTGGACTTCCACTATGTTGGTGCTTTGCAGTCCTATTGATGGATGAGAAGGTTTCATCACCTTTTTACGTCCTCCAAAAGGTGAAAGACAAAATGTAAGTGAATATTATTGTTAGTTGATACTTGATAAAAACAAATCATGTGTTTCCAACCCATTCAATGTACCAAGATTGATTTCAATGAAAAATTGAAATGTTGAAATATCTCAAAGGGCTTTATAGCATATTGTGTAAACTATGGTTATTTTGAAACCTTTGTCAACATGTTGTGAATATAGGAATTGTGGGGCCATGTACCAAAGAGGTTCCACTTCATCAATCACCTACTCCTTCACCTCACTTTTCAAGCCCAAACCATTCTCTCCTACCACTCCAAATGCTCGGAGATGGTGGGCTTCCAAAATTCAGAGTAGGCCCTCTGCTGCTTCTGGCATTACTTATAGCCATCCTTCCCCTCCTGCCTCTCAAAAATTGTCCTCCACCATCGCTATGTATAATAATAATAATAATCCTTGCATTTGCATCTCATCACTTCTTCGAGACATCACAAACATTGTCACAAGATACACTGTGAAGTGAATTGATGTGTATTTTGTGGGCGAAGCGTGGCAGAAAATTGCGCACCGAAGTATCCCACAAGCAGTCTTGGATTAAGTGATTAAGATAAAGTGAAAAAATTGTTACAATGATTGTTTATTTTAAAGGCATTATTCCCACCGGAAAATCATTCAGGCCATCGACTAATAAACGGGTATCGACTTACTGATAGGTGAAAAGATACTTGTTAAGAAAGGAAACTCGCTCAACAATTTGCTTTGCCGGCCATCGAACGCTGGTCCCTTCCACCAGCTTTGTTATTTTGTCTCGTTGAGACTCCTTGAATAAATGCCTCCAATACGGTTTTCACTCTGTCAAAATCACCAATAAAATTCTCCTTTTCTGCCACCAAGTCTCACACTACCTACTTGTCCTCATTGATTTCACTGTCGCATTTGATATTGCAGACTATTCGCTTTCTTCCTTGACAGTTTGCTCTTATATGCACATCACAGTCTGTCGTTGACTGACTTGATTGACACCTATCCCAGCGTCTCAACTTCTCTGTCAATGACATCTTCTCCCTTCCCTGGATCGACAAATGTGGTGTTTCCAGGGGCAGCATGCTCGGTCCTCTCCACTATAATTTATACACCTATTGTTATTGCATGCTGCACCAATTTGGTGCTATTGTGATGCATGGGGTTTACATTCACATGTGTGCTGATGGCACCCACTCAATCTCTCTAAATCGGTGGGTTTTCAAATGGTTGTGTGTGAAATGCAACAATATCAATCAGCACGCTGCTTACAGACAATTGTGGACCTGCAGATCAGTGGTCAAAGCATTCTCCTTGAAAGCGAGATCCGGGTTCAATTCCCAGCAGGGCGAAAAATTGGGCAAGTTTCCTAACGACACACAGCTCCGTTTGCCCAGCAATAAGTAGGAATCCGGTTGTTTTTGGATTGGCGCATCGCAGCTTAATAATTCCTTCAACAAAATTATGATAAATTGGTCCTTCAATCCACTACAGTTTGTGTGGAAAATGCTGTGGGCAATTTACTGTCGCGTAGACTGCAGCAAACTTCCATTCTGCCGATCAAGTTAGATATATTTTGTCCCAAGAACTAAACTGATTATCTTAGACAGGGAAAGGTAAACTGCGAACAGTGCTGTAATGTGCACATATTACTGAATCTGTTTCCTTTTTAATTGGATTATGTCTTTACATTTCATAAACACATTTTGCAGCTCTTTATGCTATTTTAATGTTGCCCAAATTCAGTACAGCTGTATGCTGCATTTTGTATTTGTAAGCTTAGTATTACCTAACATAAGAATAAAGACTGCTGAAATGGTTGACGGTGTTCAAGGGAGATGCGTCACCCGGTCCCTGCGGAATGCAACCTGGGTTATTGCGGAAACTAAAGATGTTAAAAAGGAATTTGACAACCGGCAAATAAGAGAATTTTAAGCAAAATAAAAGCCGACTGTAATCAAGGTACAGTAGTTGCATGGATATAGAACTGCCTGCGAGACCGAGAGCAGGTAATGGTAGTGAACAATTCTTTTTTCTGACTGGAGGGAGGTGTTGCAGTGTTGTACCCCAGGGCTCGGTATTGGGTCCACTGCTCTTCTGTATCTTTATAAATGACATGTATTGTGAAAACGGAGTACAATTTCCTAGTTTACTGAGCTAAGGACAGCAGCAAACCGTCAGGAGGATATTAGCAGATTTCAATAGGACACAGACAGACAGGTGATATGGCCAGGCAAGTGGCAGATGACGTTTCATGTGGAGTAATGCGAAGTGATGAACTTTGGGCGGAGAATGAAGAGAGGCAAAGTAAGCTAAATTGCAAAGTCTTAAAGGGGGTGAAGGAACACAGATACCTGCAGTTCATGTCAACAAATCTTTGAAGTTGGCAGCCAGGTAGGTAAAGCAGTTTTGAAAACGCATATGGGATGCATGATTTATAAATAGGGATATAGAATACAAAAAATAGGAGGTTATGATGAACTTTTATAAAATACTGGTAAGGCAACAGCTTGAGTATTGTCTTCAGTTCGGAGTACCACAGTTTATGAAGGTTGCCAAGGCGTTGGAGAAGATGCAAAGGAGATTTACCAGAATGGTTCGAGAAATGAGGGACTTCAGTTATGAGGCCAGTCTAGGGACGCCAGGATTATTCTTATTGGAGCAGCGAAGCTTAAGCTGAGAGTTAATAGAAGTTTTCAAAATTATGAGTGGAATCAGAAAGATGGACAACGGGAAAATATTTGCACTGGCGTTTTGGTCGGCAAACAGAGTACAGCGATATAAAATAGTTTTTAATTGAAGCAGATGGTAAGTGAGGAGATATTTTTAACTCACCGAGTTGTTCGGATCTGAAATTAATGGCCTGAAACGATGGGAGAAGCCGTTTCAATAGTAATTTTTACGAGGAATGCAGATAACGTTTCGTGGAGGATACGTTTGAAGGGCTATAGACAGAGAACGGGGGTGTCATATTGACTAGATTACCTAATTTCATAGGACCGAGACAGACACGATGGTCTGGATGGCCTGCTTTTGTACCATGCTGTTCTATGATTCATTCAATCTATATTCAAAATGTTTTTGTTGTTAATTTGGGTACATTGTAGTTTCCCAGTTTCTGGATCAATTTGCCTTAGATGTTACACACCAATGTAAAGATCCTGTAAAGTCTAACTTAAGGCAAGATTTGCTATTTCTAAAAGGTATTGGAGATTTGTGTTGTCGTATTCTGCGTTTTCAGTCAATCTGTTCGAGAACGATAGTTATCTGATGTGTTGTAATGTACACGTATAAACTATGTATTTTTTGGTGCCACAACATCTGTAATTCACTATTTATTTAAGCTCCAATCCGCTGACAGGACGATTACAAGCTATGTGTGAAATTAGGCATAGAATTTCACATCAGGCTTTAGGCTTGAAGCAATTTAATTTATTAAGACTGTGGATGGGGTAACTTTTCTGAATTAAGGGATTTGCTTTGATTCTGGTATGAAACACACAGCTTCAATGTGTTTTGTGGCGTTATCACTTCATCCTCCAATAACAGATTTGCTTTTTTTTTTTTGTTTACTGGTGTATACTCCTTAGGCGCTGCCATTTCTGCTGCCCATGATTTACCGCTTTAACGGTAGCTGGTCAGACAATATTATTCTTCGACGCTCAAATAATATTGGAAAAAATACTGTTGTTTATCGGCTTGTTAGGTTTGTGTGTTTAATGCAGTTCAGCAATATATCAGGTTCCACCGAGATTTGAACTCGGATCGCTGGATTCAGAGTCCAGAGTGCTCACCATTACACCATGGAACCTGTGGCTCAAAACCGATGAAATTATATTAATTTGAAGACACAATCGTTTAGAAATAACAAATTGAGATTGAAAAGCAGGAATACACTGAAGAGTCGCAAAGGATTACCTGTTTGCCTCTTAAAATTTGTTATGGAATCGGCTGAAATCAAATAAAAAGGAAGAGATCATTCACCTCAGCAGGTGGAATGAGAAGAGGCGTTTGCTTCTAGGTCTTTATTTCAATTGCAAGTGCTCTGTAACAAGTTAAACTGGGCTTTTCTCTGCAGAGGGCAAGAAACAATCAATCTGTCAGAAGTGGGATTCGAACCCACGCCTCCAATGGAGACTGCGACCTGAACGCAGCGCCTTAGACCGCTCGGCCATTCTGACACAAGAATTTAGTGGACACCATCCAAACTTAGCTGCTGATTGGCCCATCAACAGCTGTACGAAAAAAAACAGATGAAAAGAAAGCAGTGCAGTTTTTTCCCCAGAATATTGGTACCACGTGGGATGGTGGAGGCGTGGGTTCGAATCCCACTTCTAACAGATTGAAAGGTTTTTGCCCTCTTCAGAGATAGCCCAGTTTAACTTGTTACAAAGCCCTTCTAATTGAAATGAACACTCAGTAGCAAACACCAATTCGGTGATCTATTGGGAATAGTTTTCAACCCCTGATAATAACCACCGCTCAGCTGCCCATAGTTACCATATTTTTTCCGACCCTCTGCTGCTGTTCATTTGGACACAATAGTTGTAGCGGTTTGAGTTTATGTTTCGAATTAAAGATAACTTCTAAACTGGGACACACTTGAGCAGCTATTTGTCGACAATGTGGGAGGCGTTTAGGAATATTTTGAATGGATGAAAGTAGTTTTCAATTTTATGCCTTTACCACGAAAGCTCAGATGCCTCAAGTGCTGCTCAGTGATTTTGAGTGTAAGAAAATAAAGCGTCTTCTTCGGGCTCCACAACACAAGTTGGTCGTCGACTGGAAATAAAACCTACAGGATATTAATGCAGTCTCTTTCTTCCTTTCCATTTGGCAAGAAATACGAACTTGTCTGACCATCATAAAACACGTTTTCTTTAATGCTGCGTTGTGTGGCGCAACGACGGCTCAGGGAAAAGCATTCCCATCAGAGAATCCAACCCCATTCCAAGCACATGGCGCCATCAGCAACAGAAACTGACATTTATATATCGCTGTTTATACAAAATAGGATATCTGAGTGCATAAATTTGGATCAGTACACACTACCAGGAACGAACTGGCATTACCTTCTTCAACTGTACCACATACCATAGGCTATGTAGTTGTGTTTTGTGGATCCCAATCGCAGAATATACCAAAATGTCGTCTGAAACTCTGATACAGGCAGTGCCTTCCAACAGCTGATCGCAAGCCTCGGAGCATGTTCTTCGACCTTGATTGATTTGTGGGCCAATAAGTACATGTTGGGATGCTCTACATCGTTCACCTGGTGGAAACTGCTTGGATTATGTTCTCGCCTATTTGATGTTGAACAGTGTTGAGGAATTTAAGCGATAAATTTCTGTTATCTGCCATCCAGTTAGTGAGGACTCAAACTCGCACTTGTCCCATGTTTAAATAGTGACTTTCCTCATTGGGTCTTGGAAGTGAAACTGATCTCCTTTGAGCTGAACCAGCCCCAGAGTGACAAGCTAGAAAGAGGAGTGCCGGAATTTACGCAACCCACAAGGCGGTCAATTTATCCAGTATCTGAGTCAAGCGGATACACACTATTCCAATGCGTGGTAACCACACGCCAATCTATTTGGCTCATGGGTCAGACGTGGAGCTCAGACTCTTTGCTAGAGGCAGGAATTGATCCAATTCAGCTCCAGTCAACCCTGTAATCGTAAGCCCTATCCGGTGTTGCGAGCTGCATAGGCATCAAGAAGGCTTGCCAGACAGTTTGCTAAATGACACGCCTTGTGGATTTAGTTGGATGTACTACATAGTTGCCGCAAGTCACGGTCTTGAAAACCTTGTCTCATGCCAGCTTTCGGCGGATAATCGTTTGAATTAGCAATACGGGAAGCGTTCCTCCAGAGAGATGGAGAGAGAGGGGAGACTGCGAGAGAGAGAGAGAGAGAGGCAGAGAGAGAGAATAAAGCTTTAGTAATGCAAAGATTATTAATATGCGTGGTCCTGTAGCTCAGTGGTTAGAGCACTCGCTTTGCAAGTGAGAGACCGGAGTTCAATTCCCGGCAGAGGGCGAAACCTTGGGCAAGTTTCCTTACTCCACACGGCTAATAATAATCCCTCCAAAAACCAACACCAATAATTAATTGGTCATTTTCAATCTACGACTGTTTGTGGGACATTGCTGTGCGCAATTGGCTGCCGCGTTCGCCCACAAACATACAGTCAATTCACTTTGCAGTATGTTCTGTGAAGCGCTTTGGGACGTCCTCCCGACGTGAAAAGCGCTATATCAAATGCAAGGATTATTATTATTATTATTATTAATATTGACTAGAAATCTGATAGGTATTGGCTGTAATGAACATGGCTGCTACCTCACAAACACACTTGATTAGTTATTCCTGGTCATTGCTCCCAATAATCAAATGCAATAAATTGCTCCCGACGGCTTCATTGCTGAGTAATATATTCGAAACTCTCACTGATCTTATCAAAAGAAAGTCAGAGAATAATTTTATTCACAAAGTTATTTTAATAAAATTTCGAATAACCCAAACAAAACCGGTTTAAAACAGCATATGTAAAGCAGAGAATTCAAAGTAAAATATATTTTCTGATATTTTTTGTGAAATAACTGATATGACGCCTCCGCTGTATTAATATACAGGGACTGAGAATGACGGCACTAATGGCGCAGGTAGGATGGGCCCCGAAGGTTTGCCATGTGAATAAATAATATTGCCTCACAAAGCCACAGCTCAGACTGTTTGTTGGTGACGCTATCTTCGCCAGACAAAGACGGGCTGCTGTTTTACGATGGCCTTTCCAGCAATCTACGAGATAAGAGCAATTTATTACCCGATTCTTGCACTAGCTGGTGTTCCAGGTATGTTTTTTAGAGATTGGTAAACAGGTACCGAATTCAGAAGCTTTTTTATGGGGAACATATCTGTCCTGAAATATTTTGTTTGAGTTGTTCTGTTTTTCCTATTTGGTGGATTAATCATTGTGTTAAGAAATGTCAACTTTGGTACAACGCTGCTCAAAGCAGCAGAACGTTTCAATATATCTCATCTGATTTACTGTGCAAATGTATTTTGTGGATGTGGATGTATCACTGTCTATTTTGTAGGCGAAAAGAGTCGCCAATGCGCCCCAGGAACATCCTCAGACTTGGGCAAGGGAAACTCCCTGTAAACTCAAATGGAATGTCGGCACCTCGGACAATATAACACATCCCAAAGTCTGCATTGGAGCGTCACCTTAGGCTAATGATCCCAGATGAGCCGAAGATGTGCTTGAACGCCAACATTGTGACACAGAGAAAGGAGTTCTACCAGTGCCACTCGCTGACACAAAGCCGAATAGTTCCATACATGGACAGCATAGGAATTGGTAACATATCTGCAGGATTTAGGGAACTTGAGATAACTGACCATGTCCATGTGGAATTGTTAACAAACGAAAGAGCAATATTAGCATGTCCCGATGTGTGTGCCAACTGAGACAGATTGACATCTTTATAGATTAATTATGATTTGAGGGATATGAATACAACCGAGTCTGAAAGTTGTGGCATGAGAACCCACATTGGAATTTGACCTCATAACAATAATCTCTGGCCGTGGGAATGCTTTATTATCATAGGTGCTCATCAGCAGATAGGGCAAACAACGCTGACCAGCATAAGTGGTTAAGTATCTGTTAAGTATTGCACTGGTATTCCGGAAGATAGGTTGCCCCTTTGTCCTCGTCAACAATATTTCCCAAATGACATTGGTCTTAATTGCGTGAACGGTGGACTTTGCTGTTGACAAATTTAATGAGAGATTCTCTAAAGAAAGACTGCAATTTACAGTCAATCTGTAAACAAATTCAAAGAATGTATTTCAATGCTATTTCTTTCTCAGAATTCCCGGATATTAATCCTGGGATCTCGGGATTCCGCTTCGGTAAAACGCCTGGAGACTCTGCCTGGCGAAGGCAAAATTCTCTCCCAGAGTCAATAATAATAATAATAATAATAATAATCCTTGCATTTGATATAGCGCTTTTCACGTCGGGAGGACGTCCCAAAGCGCTTCACAGAATATACTGTAAAGTGAATTGACTGTATATTTGTGGGCGAACGCGGCAGACAATTGCGCACAGCAATGTCCCACAAACAGTCGTAGATTGAAAATGACCAATTTATTATTGTTTGGGGTTTTGGAGGGATTATTATTAGGCGTGTGGAGTAAGGAAACTTGCCCAAGGTTTCGCCCTGCCTGGAATTGAACCCAGGTGTCTTGCTTGCAAAGCAAGTGCTCTAACCACTGAGCTACAGGACTCCACTGATTAACTGAATAACTGCCTGAATAACACTGAATAACTGCCTAATCTTCTATTCCTCGCAACCCCAGTAACACAGCGGGTTGATAAAAGAGTGTCAAAAATAAATCGTGGAACAATATGTATATTAATAGTAATCCTTGGATTTGATATAGCGTCTTATCAAGTCTTCCAGGTGTCACAAAGCGCTTCAAAGAATACGCTATAGAATGAGCTGACGGCATATTTCGCAACACAGAAAGAGAGAGATGCAAACATTGCCGCAAAATTAAAACAAAATTTATATGCTGTGAAGTGAGGTATATATTCTTTGCTGTCTGGAACCGTGTGTTAAAATTGACCAAACCTGTCGTGCGAACTTCTGATCATGAATCTGATTTCAATGAAAAGGTGTGAAACTACTTAACCAATAAACTTATATGTTTCCCTTTCAGTGAACGTTTTGGCAATTGTAATCCTGTCCTTGGGAAGTTGCGGTCTTTCTCAAATTCGTCACTGTCTACCTGGTGGCCATGGCAGCGGTGGATCTAATGGTTATTATCAATAATGTGATGCTGAATCGCATTAATCATACCTATTTCCATTTTAGCTTCTTGTACTACACTCCTGTGTGTAAGTTACGAACTGATCTGCTGACTTCAGACACTCGATGTTCTATCTGGCTGACAGTCACCTTAACCTTTGATCGCTATGTCGCAGTTTGTTGTCAGAAAATAAAAAAACAGATATTGCTGCGTGAAACCGGCCAATTTTGTTATAAGAACAATATGTGTGCTCAGCTGTGCGCACTGCGTTCCAGTTTATTTTATGTTGATTCCTCGTGTCATAGCTAATCATGCCCCGAAATATTGCACTTCAAAACCCAATTACTACACTTCCGTATATTGGACAGCATACGCATGGTGGATACGTGTGTTCAATCGTGTACTTGTATCGGTTTTCATTATCCTTATCAATGCTCTGACTGTCAGCCACATTTTAGTAGCCAGCAGAGGCCGCGGGAGAATCCGAGGAGACAGTAGTGGTTTTAAACACAATGATCCTGAGATGAGGAAAGGAAGTAAATCCATCATTTTGCTCTTTGTTATATCCGGCAGTTTTGTAATTTTGTTGATGACAAATGTTTCAATGGTCAATTGCAAACTATACTTATGAAAATGAATACAATAGCGTTCGGAATATCGTTTAACAGACAGGATTAATGCTTCAGCTTTTGAGCTCATGTGCAAACAGGTGCATCTACGCGGTGACTCATAGCAAGTTTAGAGAGGAAATGATGAATATTCTTACATATCCATTTGCTTTGTTTGTTGAATGGGTTAAAACATTACTATTATTCGGAGAGATTGATTATCAAAGGTCGACGTAAGACGAGCGTTACATGCTGTTTCGTTTCTTTTATCCAAACTCTTCGAATCTATCCGACAATGCAAAAGAACATATTATTTTCACAACATGTAGTTTTTAGATGTTTAGAGAGTTGAAAAGCAATTGGAAACATCATGACATAGGAGGCATTTTCAAATGATATTAGCTGCTGAAGTCTTGTTCGATTTCAATGGTAAAAGAAAAAAATATTGTTCACTTACATCGCATTATCCGACGAGAAGATTGAGATCCTTGAGAAAACGTTCAAGCAACGATTTAACTGTTATGTAGCAGTGCATTTACAACCATTAAATCCGTTTGATCCCCAATTTTACGCTTCATTGGAGTTTCAAGTTTCACAGAGTTCGATTGTTTCCTATTCAAATTTGAGAAATGAAGTTTCTTTCTGGAAAACTGAACGTGCAAAATCCGAGACAAGTAGTCTGAAGACAACATTTCTATGCAGCTTTTAGTAAGAACAACAACAACAACAAGATTCCATTTATAAAGCGCCTTTCACGTCAGGAGGACGTCCCAAGGCGCTGCACAGTTGGGTCATGACCCGAGCATTGGGGGGAAATGGTCAGGGTGAGGGGAGGGAAGGGAGGGAGCGAGGAGGGGGGAAATGGTCAGGGTGAGGGGAGGGAAGGGAGGGAGCGAGGAGGGGGAAGAGAGTCGAGAGGGGAGCTGAAGGCTCGGTCAAAGAGAACATGAGTAGCCCAAAAACAAAGCACTGTCGGTAATGAGAACGAATTATTGACGATGTTATAAATATGTTATCCATATTGATATACAATCGTGATATACAAACGCTGACTATCACCAGCTCAGTTGATAAACATCAAACAATCTTAACTCCAATGTCATGACATTGAAATTACCTGTAAAATTCCAACATTGATTTTTTGAGTAAATTCAGTTGCGTTGTGTAAGTGTTATTTATCTGAATTGTGAATCAATAAACCAAATCTGGATGGCACCTTCACTCGTTTATCTTTTGCAATCGTCCAGAAACTGAGTGTTTGACAAGACACAGAACCAGTTGCGCAGAGGAATGAGCCTTACTAATCCTCCAGATGTGAAAGGTGAAATATAAATTAAATTTTTGTGTCGCTTTTTAAAGATCAACATGCTCCATTCGTATTACAGTATGATATTCTCGTCTTGTATGATAGATCTCAGGTACCAAACTGAGCTAAGATGTGTTTCCAATTTATTCAGTAAAATATTAATTTCGAAATGCTTTCACTCTTACCGTTAAATCGGAGCATTTGAATCAGCACCAGCATTTTCTCAAATATTTGATCTGTTATTTAAACTAATCTCTCACTGAACCCACTTATCACAAGCATTGCCTCCTCATAAACAATACATGTCTTTATATCTGTACGAGTTAGAGACATTCCACTGCACTGCCCGGAAAACAAAGAGAATGCAAGGTAATCCCTAAATACACCATTTCCTGTCCTACACAGTCTTAATTCTAGGATCGACGCAATGATCGGCTCGCTATTTTCACTAATTGCTAATGTGATATTTACACAGCCGTATATACAGTTCTTACCGTGTTCTTCTAGTGAAATTTGTCAGTAGCACATGTGAATTGAAAGACACAACAGAAGACATCGGGGATATTCCTTTGAACCCGATGTGGTGATCCCAAAATGTGAATCTGCTGGACTGGTCAAACCATTCAGTTATGCGGATTATGAAACCACCCTGCGTGAGCGACGCAAAATATTTGAAAGAATTTTGCAGCTTGTGTAGGTGGGAGCAACAACAACAGCAAAAATATTATATTTGTGTGCCGCCTTTCACGTCGGGACGGCGTCCCAAGGTGCTGGACAGAGTACAGGATTTCAGATTGGGGTTGGGGGAAAGGAGGGGAAGGGAAGAGGGATGGCCAATTGCATGGCAGAAGAGGAGGGTCTTGAGGCGGTAATGGAAGAAGGCTAAGGAGGGGGCGAAGCGGAGTGACTCGGGAATGGATTTCCAGTGGTTGGGGGCAAGGTGGCTGAAGGTTCTCCAATCAAAATTGGGGCGGTGGAGATGGGTTCACGGTGTTTCGTGCGCGGGAGAACACATGGTGCAGATTTCTGGATTATCTGTGGCCTGTGGAGGGAGTAGTTGGGAAGGCCGACAAGCAGGGCGTTTGTATAGTCGAGCCTGCAGGTGATGAAGGTATGAACAAGAGTTTCAGCGGCCTAAAGGTTGAGATAATTGCGGAGTCGGGCGATATTATGGAGGTGAGGGAAGGCAGAGCGTGACATGGGTTGAATTTGGGGGAGAAAAGAAAGTTGAGCGTCGAACAAGATAATAATTCCTGACTGGCATGGAGAATGATGCTGCCAGAACTTGAGATGCTGAGTCGCTGGCGCGAGCCAATCACGAGGATCTCAGTCTTGTTCACATTCAACAGTAGGAAATTTGCCCCCATCCAGTAAATGATATGCGACTGGCAGTCTGTCAAACCCAAATCTCTAGCTTGCCCCCTATGGGGTTCAAATAGCAACAGAGGAAAATATTCCTATTCCTGCATTAGTCGCAATTTTATATATATATAATGTTGCTTTGACAATATATTTTGAGATTATCCAAAACTGGAAAAACACACGATGCGCCTTACTGAATCAAAAGGTCCTCAGGATTGTAGATGCAAGAAAAATATTCTGAATTGTTCGTTAATTTGAAATTTATACACCTTTTTCAGCACTAACTCTCCTTCATATAAAGACGCATTCTTTCTCTCACACACGCTTCCTCTCCCTCACACACCCATTCAGACACACATTTTCTCCTATTAGTGAGGTATCAAATCGCTTCAGAGGCTATAGTGAAAAGTGTATTGACTCTGTATTTTGTGGCAAAACGGAACAATGAATCACGTAAAACAATGTCATACAAACAGTTCTGTGTTCCGTGATCAAATTTTTGTTGCATTGTTTTATTTTCCAAAGCAAATAATGCTCTAGTCAAGTAATATTCGGGTTCCTACTTACTGCATGCTAAACAGAGGAGTGTATGTGAAGTAAGGAAAATTACCTAATGTTTTGCCCTGTCCATCCCGCGAGTCGAACCAGGTACATTTCTCATTTGGTGCGGAGGCTCTCACCTATAAGCGAAAGGATCCATTGATTGCCCGTCTCCAAGCTTTGGTTGCTGACATCCGCATCCTGTCCTACACTAATTCATCTCTGCAACATTGACCGGCTCCACCAATGCCTCATTCGCATAATCTGCACAACCACGCTCGACGGAGTTAATTCCCAGGTTGTGTGTGTTCCCCAAACTACTGTAACAATATTTAGAAAACTGTAGCTGGTGGGCGCTGCTACCTCAGGCTCCGTTACCCTATCGCGCCAAGTCACGATAGTCTCCACTGTCTCCCCATCACCAGAGGCTTCAGTTCAAAATCTCCGTCCCCACTTTAAAGGCCATCCACGGACTTGCACCTGCTTTCACCTGTGACCATCTAACTCTCATTAGTGCGTTTCAAGCAACAACAGGAATGCACGCATCTATGCTCCTTTGTCTGTGAGCATGTCAGTGTAGAGAAGCAGTGAGAGGGTTAACATCAACAATAATAACAACAGAATTACACTCATAGAGCGCGTTTTAACTCGGGAGGTCGTCCCAAAGTGCGGAGCACTCAGTTGTTCAGCCCGAGCTTATGGGAGGGATGTTGCAGGGCTGAGGGAAGGCACAAAGGTGGGAGGGCTACCGATTGCACAATCGAAGAGCAGGGTCTTGAGATCGGCCTTGAAGGAGGCAATGAAGTAATCGAGGTGAAGGACCTGGGGATATAGTTCCAGAGTGTGGGGGCAGAGAAGCTGATAGCCCGGCCAACGATGGTAGGCTGGTTCGGGCGGGAGACATGGAGCATGCCGGAGCCCGCTCAACAAAGGGAGTGGGCAGGTTGTTAGGATTCGCCAGGGCAAAGATATGACAACAAGACAACAACAACAAGATTCCATGAGTAAGATGCGTGAGTAAGGAGATTGCCCCCTGAGTGGTGAGGCAGTGGCGAAGTCTGGCAACGTTGTGTTGGTGGTGGAAGGCAGTGCCATTCTTGACGAGGAAGTTGGGGAGGAATTAAAGAAAAGTGCCCCAGAAAAGCACAAAGTTCAGCTCCATGTCAAATAGACAACCCAGGTTCCTGACTGGCCTAATCAGGTTCGGCGTCCGAGATTCGAGGCGCTGGCGTCAGCGAAACAGGAGTGTCTGCATCTTGATTAAGTTGAGTTGGAGAACGTTGTTCCGCGTCCATGGTTGAGTCGGACTGGCAGTCGGTAAGGATGCCAGTAGTCGTGGACTTCAGGGTGGAGGCGGAGAAATAGAGTTGGGTGTCATTGGCATACATGTGGAAATGTACCCCATGTCTGCGGATTATGTTACCAAGGGGGAACATGTAGAGGGTGAATAGGAGGGGATCCTGAGGGACCGTGCACGAGATAGTGAGGGGCTTGGAGGAGAAGCCGTTTGCAGAGACGAAGTGGAGGCGCTGTGAAAGTTAGGAACTGAACCAGTCAAGGACAGATCTTTGAAAGTTGAGGTGGGAGGAGAGGCGGTGGCGGAGGATTTAGTGCTCCACAGTGTCAAAGGCTGAGGAGAGGTCGAGGAAGACTTGGCGGCAGAGGGAGCCCTGGTGTCACATGGTCAGGACGTCATTTGTGACCTTGACCCGGTCTGTTTATGTGCTGTGGGCAGCAAGGGAACACGATTGGTGGGGCTCATGGCGATAGTGGGAGGAGAGGAAAGATCGAAGCTGGGCGGAGACAGCGCTCTAAAGCACCATAGACAGAAAAGGATGGTGGGAGTTGGGACGGTAGCTGAATAGGTGTGATGGGTCAAGGACAGTTTACTTTAAGGTGGGGGTGATAGTGCTGTAATGAGGTTAGTAGCAACAGTGCCAGCTGACAGGGTGAACGTGCGCAATACAGGCGTCCGGTTCAACCCTCACCTGTCCTTCCACCCCACATCCGATGCTGAATCAGGACAGTCTACCTCCAGCAAGCTGCCTACGTCCAAACGTAATTTGCTTAAATAAAGCCGAATCTCGTGCAAGCGTTTGACAACTCCTGCCTGGATTAATCAAATTCACTTGTGATCTTGATGGTCTTGTGCAGGTAAGAGTTGGGAAGGCCGAGAAGCTGGGAGAATACGTAATTGAGCCTAAATGTGATGATTGCATGTTGTACATGTGAGCTTCACTGAGCGGCTGCGATAAAAAGTGCGGCGGAGAACCGTGGAGCTGCCTGGATCAGAAACCAGATTATTGAAAACGCAACAAGTCCATTGCCGCTCCTGAATTTATTAGCAATAACTCACATCCTCTTGTTTGGGCCTCTGTTCAAGAGACGCGTTCCCTGCGAAGTCATTTCCCCAGTAGATTGCTCTTCCACAATGTGAGTAGTTTGACCAGGGAACTCTCTCTCTCTCTCTCTCTCTCTCGCTGTCTCTCTCTCTCTCTCTCTCTCTCTCTCCCTGTCTCCCTCTCTCTCTCTCCCAGCACTTCCCACAATTTCACATCACTGCTTCATCTTGGACTTCACCAATATGTATATCCTCTACATGTTTACACGCATCAGTAAAAATTGTGTTATTGTGTTTACTTAAACCTTCAGAAATGTACGGTAATCTCGAAAAGCTGCTCTCAACCTTCAATGTTTTAATGAAGACAGACGAAACTTCTCCAATCTACCCATACATTTGGCTACGTTGTCCTTGTAGCATTAAGCTGTTTTGCTCGCAAATAATTATTATCCTGCGGTCTCTTTACATGTTTCTTTTGATTAGGTCCTTAGTGGAACAGCAATCACATTGTTCGAATTCTACTTAAGCAGCCACTTCAACTTGAACTCGGCAAAGAGGTTATCTTTCCGCCTAAAGCCAGTACCTCAGGACTCCATCCTTGGCCCTCTACTTTTCGTCATCTATAAGCTCCCTCTCGGCCATGTCATCTGCAGACACGAAGTAAACTTCCACATGTACGCAGATGACGCACACATCTGCTTTGCTTTCTCCAGCACCAACTCCAGGTCCCTGTTGGACGATCAGATCGCTTGGCAAACATCAGGGCCTCAGTGAGAGCAAACAAATGGCTTTGGGAGTAGTACGTATGCAGTCAATACTGGCCAGGTACCTCCATGTTTGGTAAGTGAGGTTCTGACCAACACAGCCTATGAACTCTTTCCCACAATTCCTCTGTCCATGTTTCCCACATTTCAGTCCCAACACCCAACTCATCTATCGCTTTACACCACGTGGGAAATACGCTTAAACAAAACGAGACGGATTATTGTTAACAGAAAACCACTTGTCACCAGAAAAGCTAATTGAACCTTTCCTCTATGACAGCGTTGGTCATTTATCGAAATTCTACGACAAGGTAAATTAACGTTAAAAAGTAAAAAATATCTCACAGTTCGGCAAGATACTCAAGAATATTTCTCAATTTCGCTTGCGCATATATCCCAACCTACCTATGTACTATGGCGCACATAATTATTTCCTCAAAAGAAAACAATACATTCTGTGTACGAAAAGATGGACACTTCCTTCTTCGACCGCCTCCCTTGGGAGACTGTTCCACAAGTTCACTATTCGCTCACTGAAGCAACGTTTGAGTAAATTCGTTCTAAAGTTAACGCCGTTCAACCGCCGTTCATGTCTTCTAGTTTTGCTATTCTGGACAATTTCAAACAGCGTCTCGTGATCTATATTGTATAGTATAAGGACTCTCAATCTTTTGTTTTCCAGACTGTTCCGCATATCCTCTCTTCTCTCACTGAAATAGTGTTTGAACAGATCGCGCCAAATTTACTTCGTCGGTCCTCATAGTCCAGTCCTTCCATTCTCTCAATCACCACACCAAGGGTAGTGCCAGAGGAATGTGAAGTGGCAACTATGACTCCGCTGTACAAAAAGGAACAGAAGGACAAACCTGGGAACTACAGACCAGTTAGCCTCACACTTGTAGTGGGGAAATCCCTGGAGACTGCAATCCGGGACAGAAAAAATCTTCACTTGGAAGAATATGAGTAAATTAGGGAAAGGCAGCATGGATTTTTTTTAAAGGCAAATCTTGTCTAAAAAATCTGATGGAATGAGTAAACGGAGAGGGGTTATAAAGGTAGTGGAGTTGATGTAGTTTATATGGACTTTCAAAAGGCATTTGAAAAAGTGCCACATGAAAGACTTGTAAGAAAGTTAGAAGCCCATGGTATAAAAGGAACAGTGGCAGCATGGATCAAGAACTGGCTACGAGACATAAAGCAGAGATTTGTAGTGAACGAGTGCTTTTCTAATTGGAGTGATGTGCACAGTGGCGTCCGCCAGTGGTCGGTATGAAGACCACTGCCCTTCTTAATGTATACAAACGATCTGGACTTGGGTGTAGCATGTACCATTTCCAAGTTTGCGGACAACAGAAAGTTAGGTCGGGTGGTAAAGAGTGAGAAGTATAGTAGTAAACTGCAGGAAGGCACCGACATAATGGTAAAATGGGAAGACGCATTGCAGATGAATTTCAGTGCGGAGAAATGCCAGGTAATGTATTTTGGTAGAAAGAATGAGTGGATAATATAGGTTGGTAATACAATCCTGAGGGGATAAATTAACAGAGAGAACTGGGGGTTCGGGTAAATGAATTATTGAAGGTGGCAGGACAGGTAGATGAACTGTAAAAACGGGCATATGGGATACTACGCTTCATAAATAGGGGCATAGAGTACAAGAGTCACGAGGTTATCATTAACCTATATAAAACAATGGTTAGGCCTCAATTAGCATATTGCGCCGAGTTCGGGGCACCACACTATAGGAAGGATGTTAAGGCATTGGAAACGGTGCAGATGAGATTTTCAAGAATTGTACCAGGAATGAGGGACGTTGATTATGAGGAAAGGTTGGAGAGGCTAAGATTATTCTCATTGGAGCAGAGAAGGTTACGAGGAGACCGAAAAGAGGTCTTCAAAATCATGATGGGAATTGATAGTTTAGAAAGGGAAAAACTGTTTCCACTAGTGGATGTGTAGGTGTCTCGAGGTCACAGATTCAAAATAGTCTGTAATAGAAGCAGAGGGGAAGTGAGAAGAATTTTTTTCACGCAGTGAGTTGTTCGAATCTGGAAGGCATTGCCTGAAATGGTGGTCGAGGCCGATTAGATAACTACTTTTAAAAACGCGAGAGACGGGTATTTCAGGAGAAGGAATTTGCAGAGTTATGGGGAAAGGGCTATGGAGTGGGATTCCTTCCGTTCAAATAATAGCTATTGTGTTGCAAGGTGAAGTTCTTTACATTTCTGCACATAATGTTCTGCCCAATTCCCGAGCTTGCTGAAATGCTACCGCAACCTGTCTTGTTCAGATTTGCAAACGACTACCTAAGTTGGGCTGTTGTCATACGTAAGCTTAGCCACTGTGCTTGTGTCTCCTAGTTGCAGCTGTTTCATAAAAATATTAAACAACAGAGGTCCCAAAGCAAATCCTTATTGAACTCCAATAGTCGTGTTTTCCCAGTCTGATGACATTCTACGATTTAACATCCTCTGTTCTCTTGCGGTCAAACCATTGGATACTCATTATAATCCATGATCAACACAGACAGAGAGACAAACACACAGACAAAGAGAGACATGCGTACAGGCAAAGAGAAGGAGACACAGACGCTAGAGGGAGAGAGAGGGATCCATCACTTCATTGCAGTCTCTAAAATTGGGAATTGAACACACAAAATTCTGATTCAAGAAGTGAGAATGCTGCAACTAATACCTCAATCTATGGAAAGTAGGGAATTCATATTGTAATTATTTCGCGCACAAAATATTAGGCAATTCACTCTACCGTATAGTTGCGAAGCTCTTCGAGACGCTGCAACAGTGCGCTCACTGAGTCCCGAAGCCTAGTTTCTTGCCATCTTGCACCCAATACTCTCCAGAATTAGATAAGGAGGGTGTGAGCCTCCAGGGAGAGAATGTGCCTTCAATTTCAGAAACTGGGCGGTTTACATTTGTGAATGCTCCACATGTGGATCACTGATTCTAGTTTGGATAGTTTAATAATAACAATCAGCATTTACATAATATCGTTAAAGCAGGATGGCTTCTCGATTTCGAAACCATTTCGATAGTTCCGCATGGATGCCGTAAAAAGCTGCTAAAAATAAATAACTGACGTAAGTTGCACAGCTCAGAGAGACCACATGTTTTCCACATGGCTGAAACTTATTCATGATCATGCAGTAAATCGACTAAATTAAGCGATCACGTTGGTATAAATCAAACTGTGTATTTTGCTCTTGAATATCATCTTGTTCGTGGAAGATCCCCCCTGAACCTGGAGGAGGTAACATCAGTTCTCTGCGAAGATGACAGGTTCTGTTTTACAACGGATACAAAACATTTACTATCCGGTTCTCGCTGCTTTTGGAGTTCCAGGCAAGTTGTTTCACGAATTCGTTAGTTAGATTAGTGACTCATTAGATATTAAAGATCATGTGGCATGATTCAAAACGAACAGGGATTTTGTTTGAGTGTCGTGTGCGCACTCTTGTTTAGTTTGCAAAAAGTAGATACCCGGTTGTTAACCGATTGATGAATCGATTTTCTGGAGATAGTAATCATTAAAAAAAAATGTCTCTCAATCCAAGAGCTTCTGTGGGACATTGTTGTGTGCAATTCCCTGCCGCGTTTCGCCCACAAAAATGCAGTTAATTAAGTTTACAGTACATTCTGTCCAGCGCCTTGTGACGTCCTACCGACGTGAAAGGCGCTATACAAATGTAATCGTGTTGTTTTGTTGTTGTTCTACCATTTCCACGCATCGCAAAGCACTTCAGAGAATACACTGTAACGTAAATTGTCTGTTCCATTGTAGGCAAAATGCGGAAGGCAAATGCGCACTGCAGTGTCCCACAAACAGTCATGGATTGAGCTGCCAATTTTTAAAAATGATTATCATCTCCGGAAAAGCCACCTACCAGTTGACTAACAACCGGGCTCCTGCTTCCTGGTTGGTAAATGGATGTATCATGTGAAGCAACTTGAGACATATGGAAGACAAGAAAATTGCTGTATCAAATACAAGTAGTATTTCTATTATTATATATTACATAGAATGAAAGAAAGAAATTGATCGGAAAATCTCACTTGGTCTTTTTGTTTTAAACAATGGGTTTAGCCAATGATTGTCAATAGGTTTGACTTATTTAGGCTAAGTAAATGCACGTTATCCTATTACTGTGATGGGCATTTCTCTCTCTCCCTCTCTCCAGCTAACCTGGTGTCGATTATAATCCTGTGTCGAGGGCAGTGCGGACTGTCTAAATGTATCTCTCGCTATCTGGTGGCCATGACCATAGCAGATCTGTGTGTGATAATCACATCAGCGATTTTCTATCGAGTAATTTTTCCTTATTTCCCAAATTCATTCGTGTCGATCACTCCAGTTTTTGGGCTCCTTATGGTCCTGGCTGGTACTACAACCTCAATCTCTGTTTGGTTAACTGTGGCTTTCAACTTTGACCGGTATGTGGCCATTTGCTGTCAAAATCTGAAAACAAAGTACTGCTCACTAAAAAATTCTGGTACAGTGATAGCGGTATTGATTGTGCTTTTCGCTGTGATAAATATTCCCTGGGGTTTTATGGTTGAACCGCAGTACATAATTGATAATATACCGTGGGGATGCGTACCAAAATCAAGTTATTACACTTCTCTCAGTTGGGCAGCATTTGACACGCTTAGTTACATTTTAACACCAATTCTCCCATTCGTTATGATTTTGCTGCTCAACGCCCTGACGGTCAGGCACATATTGGTGGTCAGTAGAGCCCGCAATAGATTGCGAGGAGACAGCCATAGGGAGAAAAATCGAGGTGCTGTTGACAGTGATCCGGAGATGAAGAACCGAAGAAAATCTATCGTTTTACTCTTTGCTGTTTCCAGCAGTTTTATATTATTATGGATGACGTATATTCTATGTTTCTTGTATTGGAGGATTTCCGAAACATATTCCTTCACAGGCTCATTGTTTATCACATTTCACTCTGGTTACATGCTGCAGCTTTTGAGTTCCTGCACAAACACATGCGTTTATGCGGTTACCCAGACGAAATTCAGGGAGGAGCTCAGCAAAGTGGTAATTTTTCCTTTCTTTCTAATTGTTAGATTATTTAATTAGCCAAAGTTGTTTGCGAATCTGATAACCAGTTCGATGAACAGAAATCTAGAAATTGCCACACATATCCACGTTTGGGTCAGAGATAGAGGAAACCTCCCTCCAAACTGACCGTCGAAACTTACAGGTCAAGGATGGAGATAAAGTAAATTTTGCTGTTCACCGTCCGTCCACCATCTGGTGTAAGAGTGTTTAGGAGTGATTTTGTAATTCGGTTAATACAATATGTTGGCGAGTGTCAATCTTTCTCTTCATGTGTATTTTGTGATTGTGTACAACTTCATGTTTGTGTTTCTCTTTCACTGTGTGTGTTTGTTTTGTGTGTTTTAGTACATATGTGCCATTGTGTTTTGTGTTTGTTTGTGTATGCAGGTCAGTGTATGTGCGCGTGTACGTGTGCACGCATATGTGTTTACGTGTTTTTGTGTGTTTTAGTATGTATATGACAATGTGTATGTGTGTGTGAGTGTGTGTAGATCAATGTATGTGCGTGTGCCTTCGTATGTGTGTGTGTATTTGGGTCTGTGATTTATATGTTTCAAGATGTACCTGTGAATGTGTGCGTGACCGTGCGTAGATCAGTGCGTGTGAGTGTGTGCAGATCAGTTTGTTTACAAAAACTCAGACTCACAAACTCACAAAGACAAGTGTTTACCTGCATGTGTAGGATTGCGTGTTTGTGCGTGTTTTATTGTCTTTGTGAGTTTGTGAGTCTGAGTTTTTGTATACTTGAGTATGTATATGTCAAAGGGTGCTTGCACGTCTGCTGATAAGTGTGTGTGCAGTTCAATGTATGTGAATGTGCGTGCGTATGTGTGTAGTGAGTGGGTATAACTCTGATTGAGGAAGTCAATGGGTGTGTTTGCATGTGTGTACGTGTGCATGTCAGTATTGTGTTTCTGTGTGTTTTAGTAGGTATGCGTGTGGGGGGTCACTGTGTGAGAGAATCTGCGCGCGTGTGTTTGGGTGTGCTGGATCCGGGAGCAGTCGCCGTTCTCTCTCTCATACCGCACTTGCTTCCCTACCAGCAATGGTGGTACCATCCTTATCTGCGAGAGTTCATCTTTCTCTCTCTACCTCAAACACCTCATACTCAAACCAAACCCCAACACCCCCACCCCACAACGCCCAACGCCAAGATACGTGCCAGATCAAAGAATCTGTACAACTAAATGTTAAAAAGAGTAAAAACGTGAAATAATATTTTCATTCTCTACATCTGAGTCTCTGACTATTTACTCAAAAAATGCGAGCGCATCACAGAAGCAAATCAAATCTGCTGGTGGTGGTGCATAGTCGACGACGCCGTCGTTCAGATGATTAGTTAAACGCAGTTCCCATATTCCTGTTAGGTGGAAGTTAAAGAGCCCAATGCGAGATTGGAGAAGAAAAGGGAATTTCTCTCTCCGAGTGACCCAGAAAACAACCCTCCGGGTAAATCTGTAGTTCACCCGGTTTGGTAGACATCTGGCTGGTGGGATAGCCAGCGGATCACCTGGTCATCTGCGTAAGTGACCAGTTCTTCTGGTTAGTGACTGGCCAGGTGACATAGATGGCTGGTGACCGGGTAGGGGAGCAGCTTTTCTGCCGTTTTCTGAGCCGGAATCAGCCACGAATGGCATAATCGTCGCATGCCTCATCTCAGCTCAGTCATCGACAATCGTGTAGTCGGCACAGACCCGTACCTCAAGCGACACGACCCTATGCGTTATTCTCACTTGGCGACTATGTGTTTCTGAGTCACAACCCTTGATTCCCGTCAACGGCTTTGGTGTATTACATCGTCGCTAACGCCTGACAATCCGCCACATGGAAACGAGGCCTATCTTAGATTAATGGTTAGCGTTAGAATGCAAATGGATAATGGATAGACTTGAAAGTGAGAGGAGGAGGTTGGCCTGGAAAGAGAGAACGAGTGTGTTTCTATCAGAATAAAAAGATTTGGTATTACCTTGAAATAGAGAGCGTGTGAGGATTGGAGTGAGATACATGTCGGTGTTAGGGTAGGGATAACAGATTGAGACCAGCACGACAGCCCTCGCATATAACAGCCGTCGCATAATGTTGCACAATTTTTTTCTTGATAGTGTCCGTAAACATAAGCTATTTCCAGTTATTCTGTATTTTATTCATGTATTCTACTAATTACATGTAACATAGATTCAAATAAATGCATGTGTCTCTAATAATAAATATCGCTAAACTGGAGGAAATATATATATTTCTTGCTGTTTACTTCACTACCCAAACCTCTATAAAAATGCTGTAGAGTACAGATATGTGTTAGCTCTTTACAACGAAGTCAACATATTTCCACACATGTGCAGAATGGCTCACTTCCCTCTGCCCTGAACCCCATGTTTCTGACTATCAGCCACGAGTGCCCCTGAAGTTACAGGGACTGAAGCTGCTCACAGTGACTGACGTTACACTGGAGCTCACAGTGCAAAGCGCTGCCGTTCCTTCTCCAGCTCAGTCCAGTCATGTCACCATTACAATACAGTAATGTCACCATTACATTCCAGTCATGTTACCATTAAAATCCAGTCATCTCACCATTACAGTCCAGTCATGTCACCATTACAGTCCAGTCTTGTCACCATTACATTTACGTCATGTCAAAATTACTGTCCAATCATGTCACCATTTCAGTCCAGTCATGTCATCATGATAGTCAATTCATGTCACCATGAGAGTCCAGTTATATCACCATTACATTAAGGTGCTGCCACCATCACACTCCAGTCATGTCACCATTACATTCCAATCAAGGCACTGTTACAGTCCATTCATATCACATTAAATTCCAATGATGTCACCATTGCAGCCCAGCCCAGTCGTGTCACTATTACATTCCTGTGATGATTACAGCCTGCAATGTGCTCCCGTTGCTCAGGGTGGCGCTATTAGTGTGTGTGTTTGGATGTGTCTCTGTGTGTCAGAAACTGTAATGCGCTCCCAGTGCTGAAGATATCGCTGTTTGTGAGTGTTTTAGCGTGTGTGTGTGTGTTTGTGCTAGAGGATTGAATGTGCCCCCAGAGCTGAGGGTGGAGCTGTTTGTGTGTGTTTGTCTGTGTTTGTATGTGTGTGTGTTTGCATGTGTGTGTGTGTATGTTTATATTTCAGAGCCTTTAAAGTGCCCCACTCGGATTTATCAAGTAGGTAATGTGTTACGTCAGTCAGTGAGCCCTGAAACAGATGGTTACAGACACAAACGACAGCATCAACAACTTCTAGGGACTTCCGTGCAGAGTAACCTCCGAAAATCTGGGAATGGTCGGTCGTCTGATCTGATCAATCAGACCAGAACAATCAAGACTGAGGGACGACGTGATGAAAGTAACTCAAATGATCGAGTGTTTTGATATAGCAAATATAGAGAAATGACTCCTGCTGTAAATCAGTGACTAAATGATTGGAGCGCTCTGAAACGCTACGCCGTGTGGAGAGCGCCATATATATCCAAGTTGTTGTTGCTGTGACTGTGTTAATATAGATAGCTAACAAAATGAGCAAATGTCGATGTCAGCAGATTATTTTTCGGTTACGGTGTCGTTGGGATAGGGAATGACCTTTACGGAGCAGTGATTGTGCAAGAATTCATGTAGAAGTCAAAGAAGAGCCGGAGTCATAGCTAAAAGGGAGACAAATTATAGGGCAATTAAACGCGATCTAAAGCGTTGCACTTCAAAAAGCATACAGTGCAGCAATTTTCTATGCTGTACATGTCTTTGGTTTTATGATCAAGAGCATAATATGCACTCCAATTTATTATTATCTCATATGTTGTTTCAACCAATGCAGGTTTTTTTAAAAATTTCTGTTTGCGCACCTGTGATACACAATATTCCCACGCAGAATATAATAATCTTTATATTTACCAGCGCCTTTCATGTCCGGAAGATATTTTAACCGTTTCACATGATTTACTGCAGAATTTAGTGACTGTAATTTCCAGGCGAATAACCCGTAGCAATGAAGTGTCTTTCACATGGTTGCGGTTAAGCCTCTGACACAGAGATTGTGTGTACACATATCAAATGCAAATATTATTATTATTATTATTATTTTGAACTCCTACAATCCCGGTTGATAATTTCACACAGCGCTCGGCCTCGACTGCGTTGTGAGGTTGCAATCATTCAGATGAGCATTACTTGGAGGCTTATCGGCAAGTTGAGGTGGAAGTTAAAAATCTCATGGTATTATTCGAAATAAGGAGGTCGATTTTTCCGGTATTCTGGCCAATAATCCTCCTTTGGGAAGCCCCAACAAAGTGATAAGATAGTGTCTGCAGTGCAAGCATTACTATCGTTCAAGATAAAATAATAATATTAGTAATAAGAAGAATGATAATAATACTACTACTAATAATAAATTGGTCACTTCAATCCCGGACTGTTTATCGGACACTGCTTTACGCATTTGTCACCCACAATTTACAACAGAATATACAATCAATTCACTTTACAATATATTCTGTGAATCGCGTTCATATGTCGTTTAGACGTGATCAGACGCTAAATAGATGCAAGCATTAATATTAAGGTAACATAGTATTGTAAACTGGGAATTGTTGGCTTGAATATCCTGAGATATTCACTTTTGTATCAAAGTAGATTTATGGGATCTTTAATATCCAGAGAAACGGAGAGACCAAATCTCTTAGAATACAGGCGTGCAGTGTATTGCCGTGTCGGCCTGGAGTTGATCAGTTCCACGTGCAAATATGGGGCTTGAATCACCGGCATTCACGCCAGATTGATGCATACGTTTAGTAGTATAATCTGAATTTGAAGTCTCAATGTGTGGAATGAGCCAAATGAGCCATTTCGATAGACAAAGTTAAGCGTAACCTCAGCATTGAGACAGATAGAATAAAACAATTTACTTATTTCCCAAACTTTTGGTATGAAAATTCTTAGACTTGAAAGTTATAATGTTTCCAGAATAATTTGGCTTCTTATTAATAGTCTCTAAAATATATTTTCAAAGAGCGTTTAGAGACCGTCAATTTTATTAAACGAAAAAGATGCTGTTCGGCAGATACACTTGTTAATCATGTAGCTGCTAATTTTCAAAAAAGCTTCCATGATAAAAAGTGCAAATTGTTATTTTCTCTGGTGTTAATTCACCTGCAATGTGTTTCAAACATTTGTTTTAATTCTCAAACATACAAATTGTGTGGCAAGACTACGCTTACAGAAACGTTAAATATGCAAGATATTTTAGTTAAACATTAACTTGTAGAAGATGCAACCTTTGTAGCATATATATTCTGGTAATTGCCAATGATCCGTTGTCAGCTAAGGTAACTGCTGTGGTATGAAATATTCACTGATAATTAAAAACAGTTTCTATTTCCGTTGGAGGATTATATCTGATACCCTGGCAATTATTTTATTTATACAGTAATAACTCATGGATGGAAATACTCTGTGTTGTTTGGCGTAATATTTTTAACCTCTTTCTAGCAGAAGGTTTCGGGTTAGATTCACGTTTTATCCCCATTTAAATTAGAATCAGAAAAGGCAGGTGTTTCCTGCAGATCAGAAAATGAGTTCGTTTCAGATGACTTCGGATCATCACGTGGCGATTATCAATGATTTCTTGTAAATATTGTTTGAACTGCAGTGACCTGGAGCAGCAGGATTCAGTCCTGTATTTCTTGATGTTAATTTGCCTCAAAGTTATCAATTGTATGTACATTTGCTTTATTATAATTTGGCTTGGGTTCTGGAGGCCGGCAGATGTGTACAGTGGCCTCAATAGTCCTGAACTGACTCCAAGTTGGAAAACTTGGCAACAAACTATAGGATGTGACTCAAGCCTTTGTGGTACTCTCGATGATTTCTCTTCCTGAGAGAAGTCGGTCCTCAGTATTCCCTTCCCTGCTTTTGACAAATCAGCCAACCTGCATGCCTCATTGTCAGGACGAGATGAGCAAACTGCTCAACGAAGGCAATTGAGATACATTCAATTGACATCTTGTTAACCCTGCAGGGCAAATCAATAAAGTGTAGGATAGTTCTAACCGACCAAAAAGCAGGGATCTAGCCAGTCAATGCATACAACAACAAGACAACAACAACAAGATTCCATTTATAGAGCGCCTTTCACGTCAGGAGGACGTCCCAAGGCGCTGCACAGTTGGGTCATGACCCGAGCAGGGGGGAAATGGTCAGGGTGAGGGGAGGGAAGGGAGGGAGAGAGGAGGGGGAAATGGTCAGGGTGAGGGGAGGGAAGGGAGGGAGCGAGGAGGAGGAAGAGAGTCGAGAGGGGAGCTGAAGGCACGGTCAAAGAGAAAGGTTTTGAGACCGGCCTTGAAGGAGGAAAGGGAGGAAGCAAGGCGAAGGCACTGGGGGATGGAGTTCCAGAGCCTGGGGCTGAGAGGCTGAAGGCCCGACCACCGATAGTAGGGCGGTTGGGGCGGGGGACGTGGAGCAGACCGGAGCCAGAGGAACGGAGGGTACGGGCAGGTAGGTAGGGGGATAGTAGGTTGGAGAGGTAGGAGGGAGCAAGGCCGTGAATGGCCTTGTAGGTGAGGATGAGGATCTTGAAATCAATCCTCTGGGGGATGGGGAGCCAGTGGAGGCGAGCGAGGGTGGGAGTGATGTGATCGCGAAGCCTGGTGCGGGACAGTACACGAGCTGCAGAGTTCTGAATGACCTGCAGTGTGGAGGGAGGTGGCGGGAAGGCCGGCGAGGAGAGAGTTCCCATAGTCCAGCCTTGAGGTGACAAAGGCGTGAACCAGGGTTTCAGCAGCGTGAGGGGTGAGGTAGTGCCGTAATCTGGCGATATTCCGGAGGTGATGGAAGGCGGTGCCAGTTGTGGTGCGGATGTGAGGGAGAAAGGACAGCTCAGGGTCGAACAAAACGCCGAGGTTCCTGACTGGCTTTGAGAGGTGGAGAGTGCAGCCTTGGATGCTGATGGTGTCAGCGCCTGAGGTGCGGAGGCGCTGACGTGAGCCAATCAGGAGGGCCTCGGTTTTTTGCACGTTGAGCTGAAGAAAGTTGTCTCTCGTCCAGGACTCGATGTCGGACAGGCAGGCTGTCAGGACATCGGTGGTCGTGGAGTTGAGAGTAGAGGAGGAAAGTTAGAGTTGGGCATACATGTGGAAGTTAACCCCATGTTTGCGGATGATGTCACCAAGGGGGAGCATATAAAGGGTGAAGAGGAGGGGACCGAGGACAGAGCCCTGAGGGACACCACATGAGACAGTACGGGGGGTGGAGGAGAAGCCATTCGTTGAGACGAAGTGAAGACGGTGGGAAAGGTAAGAGCTAAACCATTCAAGGACAGTGCCTTGAAGGTTGAGGTGGGAGGACAAGCGGTGGAGTAGGATAGCGTGGTCGACCGTATCGAATGCTGCCGATAGGTCGAGGAGGACGAGGAGACAGAGGGAGCCCTGGTCACAGATGGTCAGGATATAATTGGTGACCTTGACCAGGGCAGTTTGTGTGCTATGAGCAGCACGGAAACCTGACTGAAGGGGTTCGAAAAGAGAATGGGTGGAGAGGAAAGAGCGCAGTTGGGAGGCGACAACTCTTTCCAAGACCTTGGAGAGAAAGGGGAGGTTGGAGATGGGCCGGTAGCTTGATAGCTGCGACGCATCAAGGGAGGGTTTTTTCAGGGTGGGCGTGATGATGGCAGTTTCATACATTTTAGAGCCAGTACTTACACGTACACACGACCCTCCTCACGCATTCCTCCACCCCACTCCACAGCCCCATCGCACCCTACTCCACTCACCATCACCACCATCACACACCCACCCCCAAGTCTAACCGGAGCCCACTGAATTATGTTGTAAATATTTGTCCCCTAAACAGTGTGCTGATTCCTGTTCCTTTCAGTGCAAGAATGTTCGTCAACCAGATTCATTCTCTCTCTCTCTCTCTCTCTCTCTCTCTCTCTCTCTCTCTCTCTCTCTCTCTCTCTCACTCTCTCTCTCTCGCTCTCTCTCTCGCGCTCTCTGTTTCTCACACACACTCACAGATTCACACTGGAAAAGCATAATACGTAATATATATCAGTTCCTATGGCAGTATCAAATTTTCTTAAATGTCCCTTCCCATTGAGGGAATGAGCCTCGTGGATCTATGTACTGTCGCTTGTCTAAGCCTTTTACATTGGACACTCAGTATTGAACAGTTGCAGCCTGAACAACATGTGTGCATCTTCACGGTGCTTTCTGAGGATTTGGACCTAAACTGATTCAGGATGTCGCCCCAAATCTTGTTTGTCTTCTCAGCGGCCATATCATGGCATGGTCTGTGCTGTGTGGCATCTTAGAGACCTTCTCTTGTGACAGAATTCCTTTCTTCCGAGATTTCCATAACATATTGCAAATGTTCTTCGATTTACAGACTGAAGGCCTGAACATAACGATCTTGAATTAAAGGAAGAACCGTTTTGGACAGGACAATTGGCTGACGCGTTTGCCCACAAATGTACAGTCAATCCACTTTACAGTGTGTTCTGTGAAGCGCTTTGGGACGTCCTCCAGACGTGAAAAGCGCTATATCAAATGCAAGGATTATTATTATTATTATTGTTGTGTGAACTCTAGTGACACATTGCGTTGAGCCCCATTTGGATATTTCACTGCGAACAATACACAAGCGAACTTTGATTCCCAGGTTTATTAATCTTTACAATATGAGGAAATCTGTTCCCGATTCTCACCCCCGAATCAGGGGATGACCGCACAGGCTGTGTTTCTGATCTACTGCTTATCGGGAGCTCTGACATCTCTCACATGTTCACGATTAATTTGTGTCAATGCGGGCAGATATACATATAAACAGCGAGTGACAGCTTCCAACGTATGTGTTTGATGCTGAGTGGTTTTCAGTCGGTGGGAATTGGAAATCAATACGGAAAATATCACGCAGTGCTTCAGGGAGCCATGTTCATCTTTCTAGTAAATAGTCCCATCACGGACTGATAGTCATATTAAGAAGAGCAATCTGTGTTCAGATGAGCCCGAACGTGATAATATTCATGGACAGTCATTGTTTAACTTGACCGCATAAGAAATCCAGGATATTGGCTGCTTTTGTGTTTCTAAGTTACATTCCTTTTCTAGAATGCGCGGATCCCTCTGGCGGTTTCAAGATCTACTTCCTGCCACCTTCCGCGCGACAGGTTTTGATGGATTCCTCTGTAACGCTGACATGTGTAGTGGCTAATGCACCACCTGACGTCAACGTGACTTGGACACAAGGAAATACATACTTACAGTCTGAAAATGGGAAACCTTCTGTCACTGAGCCTCAGGAAGTGATCAGTAAATTAAAAATTTCTACACTAGATTGGAACAGTGGTAAAGAATACTTCTGTGTTGCAAGCCACGATGATATGCCGAAGCCCATTCGAGAAAGGACATTTAAGAAGAAAGGTGAGGAACCTAGTTTTAGAAGAAAACATATTTATGTGTTAATTGTAATTCCAGAATACAGACAACAGAAAGAATTGTGAAAACAATTGTAGACTCTCTGTCTGTAGATTTGACCCCTCTTAGAAATGTCAGGCAAAATATATAGATGCAGGTTGATATACACAGACACATAATTAATATGCACAATAATCTAATTATTACACCTGTAGGATATTTAATCATGTACTGTGAGAGATAAGTTACCCACATCTAAACCACTGTTCAATGCGTGCAAATGGTAATTTCCTGTGGAGAGATTTCAGTCACCATTGGTGCTCCGAGTCACACCCAAAATTACAAATCAATAAGCACAGAATGAACAGAAAAACACTTTATTTTCAACTTATTCTGCAGTCTCTTGTGCTCCAAGGTTTTCTCCGATTGACACACTTCAGAGTATTGATTTCTTTGTATTCTTCCCACAGTTGGTTACATGGAACAACCTTCGGTGTATCTCCTCCTGCCCTCGGCAGAGGAATTGTCTGCTCAGCAGTATGTCACGCTCAGCTGCCTGGTGAAGGACTTCGCTCCCAAAGAGATCTTTGTGCAATGGACTGTCGATGACCAGGTGATTGATGGCAGGAGCTACAGGAACACTGATGTGATGGCAGACAGTACAGATCACAATTACACCATGTACAGCATGTTATCTATTGCAGCCGAAGATTGGAACAGAGGAATCTCCTACTCCTGTGTGGTCGGACACGAATCTTTCCCACTGAAGACACTGACCAGATCCGTTATTAAATACAGCGATAAACCGAGTTTTGTAAACATTTCCCTTGTCCTGATGGACACCCTGAATGCCTGTCAATGAGAGGCTCTCAATACAGTTTTCCTATTCTCGAATCCACCAGCCTCATAACCGTTGCATTACCTGTTTGGTTTCATGAAAAAGTAACTCAAATAAAGATTATTGTTTTATTGTGAGTCAACTACAGAAAGGATGATTTACAACTGATTCCACAGACAATTTCCATAGTAACGAGAGATACATTCATTTTTTGAGGGGATGTTAGCATCAAGTTTATTGAACAGCAGGTTGGCTTGGAAACTCTTAAGCATGTTGATGGGTTATCATATGTGTCAGATACCCGGTTCACCCAAAAAAGTTAATCGCCCAAATTATTCTACATTAATTGCTACATTCCAATCACCAACTGGATTTTATTTGCAGTTTGATTCAGAATTGCATAGGGTAGCTACAGCTCTTGCCTTCAAAGATATTTTCAATTCCCCCAGTAGCATCTCATGCCACATGCAACAGCACCTCGGATGTAAATTACGACCTTTGTTTAACACATTTCCCTTAAAAGTAAATAATTCTTATACCGAAACACATCAAGGTACAGGAAAATATTCACTAAAGCACAAGCTTAGTAATATTTGTACATTGTAAACAAAGTAATCATTCAAACTTATACTCATACATCCCACCATTTCCAACAAGGCCCCCACACACTCACACATCCATCCAAGTTCACAAAGATACCCACCCACACACGCACACATATACGCACACACACAGAGACTGACACAGACATAGACACACACAAACTCACATCTACCCAGGACCGCATACACACTCACCCATATATTCGCATCCACCGAGGATCACACAGACTCACACATCCAACCAGGCTCACAGTGACTCACACATACTCACACGCAAACATTTCCGCACACACCTTTACCGGGGCCAATCGATAATCACACTGACATCCATTAAGGCCCACACACACTGACACACATCCATTTCCATCCAGGCCCACAAACACTCACACGTACCCAGGCCCCCACACACATTCACACACTCACGCACCCATATTTACAATTAATTACAAGGACAAGTCCAAACATTCACATCCACCAAGGCCTCCACACATTCATAAACATGCAATTCTATCCACTCCCAAACACAGATTCTCACATACAAAATTCCATCCAGGCCCAAAGACACTCACTCAAACCCACATACACTCACACACACACACATCCACCCAGGTGTCCACACAACTATATACACGCAGGAACACAAGCACATACACACACGCAAACACACCTACACACGTATACTCACATCCATCAAGGAACACACACATACACTCACACTCACCCAGGCCCTCACGTTTGCACACACCCATAATAACCAAGACCCACACAAACACATTCGCATCCATCAAGGCCCGCACACATTCACATCCCATCTCTTCCACCTAGGCCCACACATGCTCACATTCACCCAGGCGGACGCGCTCTGGATGAATGCAACAAATAATGCTCATTCCATTTAATTGAATTACAATGACATTTTTGCAGGTTCCTCTCCTGCTTTACTAAAATAATACCGATTTTGTAATAGAAAGGATGCTATTGATAAAAATATTGATGATGGCGTAAAAGTGGAGAGGGACACAATCAGGAATAACGTGGGCAATTCTATAAAATTACAGATCCTTCAGCGGAGTTGGACGAACAGTGTAATTACAGTACAGTACTGAGAACCAGAAAATATTTCTGTTATAAGTGGAGAGTAGAAAACTTGACGTACAGGTCGATGGGAGCAAATATGAAAAGGTCATAAAATGGGCACTGTGTTTTTCCCATAAGCAATCGAATATCTATCAAATATAAAGTTAGCAGGATTTTGGGAGGAGTACAGGTGCAGTTCTGGGCATTTTATTGAACAAAATACATAAGAGCAGCTGAGAGGATTTTGGGCAGTTTCACATATGGGCAGTAAAGATGATGGCCGTGATTGTCGTTAAAGTGATGAGGATCAGCTTCAAACATTTTGGTTGATCTAAAAAAACACAGAAGCTAAATCAGAAAGGGAAGATAAGCAAATTTTTCAAATTTATTAAACTTTGGAAAGACAGATACAGTGAAAGGCGATTGTATGCATACATGTGGAATAAAACATCCACGGAAATCATTGTAAAATATAAAGGCAGAGTCGATTTTTATTTCGAGATCTTTTTAGAATAGAAGATTCTTCACCTCAGTATTATAATGTAACGGAATTTCAAACGATATTTGAATAGTGACGATGTGAACTTGCAATAGAACAAAGAGAAAGGTGGAATTGGAGGATAGGAGCAGATCTGTCCCTTTACTAATAGCAGAGTCTCAATTGAAGCATTTCCTTCCTTCTGTATCTCCACAAATTTAACTTCCCCAAAGTGTTCCCCGAATGTCTCTGGATTCTATAATTGAGAGGAACAGACAATACAATCATGTTTTGCTTTATTTCTATTCAAATTAAAAGTTTGGAAGAAAATACATGTGGTTCAGTGCAGTCTACAGAGGAATTAACTCGGAATCTCAATTAACATTAATAATCTAACAGGAAAAATAAGACATGTCACAGCTTTCTATCCTCCCTGAAGATATTTCCCCTTTGTTTATCCTCACAGATTTCCCAAACGAGATCACGCTTGAAAGTTTTCAAGTTGTTCAATGTGACAACCTCTGGCCTACTGCTTCCACTTTCATCATCCTCTTCTTTTAAGCAAGAAAGCTTCTAAGCCTACAACAATTGCAGACAGTTCTCCTGTTTTCAGTCTATTTCAAAATAAAAATTATTGGTCTTGGCTATGAAACCGGCTGCCACTGGATTTGGTCATGTTATTCCTTCTCTCCAAGCCCACTGCATCCATGTCTGCAGTCTCTCTTCCAAACCATGTCTGCAGTCTGTCTATGATTACAGTGGTGAGACATCACCTTGTTGACGAGTATCAACAAGATAATAATAATCCCTCCAAAAAAACCAAAAAACAATAATAAAAAAAAATTCGTCATTTTCAATCTACGACTGTTTGTGGGACATTGCTGTGCGCAATTGGCTGCCGCGTTCGCCCACAAATATACAGTCAATTCACTTTACAGTGTGTTCTGTGAAGCGCTTTGGGACGTCCTCCCGACGTGAAAAGCGCTATATCAAATGCAAGGATTATTATTATTATTATTATTATTATTCCTCAATATTTTCTACAGCGCCACTGTCACTCTAATGAAGGTAAGGAGTGTAATTGCGTTGACGCTATGATGTGGTGTGACAGCTGCTGTTAAATATTTGTTCCATGGGAACCCTAATAGTCATGATCATGGCAACCACTCTGCTGGGAATCTCAATGTATACCTACAGTCCAAGATCCCTGTGACCAGGATGTGTGTAGGGTGATCAAAATATCCGATCATACTTACACACCTATGGTACCTGAGATATGCTCACCCGTTATAGAAAAAGGCAAAGGGCAAGGATTATTTAGCGACTTTGTGATCCCTGTGTGCATTGTGGACAGTATAAAGGCTTTATGCCTTTGTTAGTCCCCAGCATTCACACAAAATCAGTTGGACTCGTGTGTGTGTTTGTGTGTGTATCTGTGTGGATACATAGGAATAAAAAATGAACACAAGTTTAAATATCATTATCCATTAAAGATTTTGCTTTCCAGATAAAATGATTTTTTTAAGATCAGCTTCACCGATGTGTAGCATCCGTTGTGTTTAACAACTATGCCTCGTGACAGATGATTTGATGTCAACTTTCACTCATCGTAGAAATCCGCACAAATTAAACTTTTTTATGCAACGATATGCATTTTAGAAGCCTTTCTTATTGTCAATTTGTGTTACAATGTGCCTGTGGTAATAATAAATACTAATTGTACCTTCACGCCTCTCTGATGTTCTTTGTTTGCTGATTACCGTTTCTGTGGTTTAGTGAAACAGAAAGCAGTGCCTATGGTGCTCTGTCCTTTGATTTTAATCTGTCGCTAATTTTTTGTACCTGTTTCGGTTTCATAATATATCCAGATTCTGTATATTTTTTGCCTCACGCATCAATAAAAATGTTAAAATTCATTGAGCTGTTTGATTTCTCTGTTTCCTGTTCCCTTTGTGTCAATTGTGCCTCACCGCTGCTTTCCAAATTATTCAGATTCCCAGTAACTCAGCATTAAACAAAAGCTGTAAAATTAAACGTCTACCTTCAAGTTGCAGCTTTGCTGAGAACAAAAAAAGGCAACGATATTTCCGCTTGAGTTGGTTCTTCTCTCCAATAACCAGCAGCTTTTTCTGTTCCACATTCATCAGCCCCTCAACCAAATACAGCTTCAGAAAGACGGCTATTCTAATAAAGTAACATGCAGCTCTGTGTTAGAGTATTTATAGCACCATGTATTAGCACATTCAGTTTTATACATTGACAGAGCTTTATCTCCTGCCTGTGCTGAGCTGGACATTCTGAGCCGGGCAGCACTTCAAAGGGAGACAATAAAGCCCAAATTCCTGCTGTGGGCAGTTGAGCTGCTACGTTGGCCTTGACTCGTCTTCACATGTCCTGTTGACTTGAGAGTGACGAAACCAAACACAATGGTTAATATCATTGTTATTGATAAGAACATAAACCTCACAGTCTGCAAGGTTTAGCATTTTGGGCCGAATGGTTCTAAATTTGATCTGTCTCCTTTTAGCTTCTGAAGCGTGAATATATATATATATATGTGTGTGTGTGCAATATCCCCTTATGATGATTCCTATTATGATTTGTCATTGAGCCTGGTCTCCGCTTTTGACATTTTTACAGTGGTCACTGACTTTCTCAGGGAGATCCCTCCATCAGCCTGAATTCGCAATCCGTGTGTCTCCAGCTTCTGAAGTGTTCGCTAGCTCCAGTACCAAGACAACCTCAGCCTGGCTTGAGTCTGATAACACATGATAGCGATATGTTGAACACAATTTTCCTGGAGAAGGAGGTATATTAAACATCTTGCAGGCAGAGCAGTTTTCCAAATGTAACCATTTTATTATTGTCACGATAATTTGTAGAATACAATCTGGAAGACATAGAATTCAATAAAGGTGTGAGCACAACGAGGAGAAAATATTTGCCACCACTTGAAAGCAGTTACAAATGTGACAGTGCATTATTGTTTTAACAGCTTTTCATTCACACTGCACACAGTACACTGACTTTCAGCTTTTCAATTCCGAGATGATTTTGCTGTAGTAACGAAATCTCCGTGTTTGACATTTTACACTGTACAGTTCATGCTGAGGGATATGAACGTTCATTAAAAGTGGTCACTTGTTCGACACAAACAGTGAAGTTGGGAGAAGGTTTATCAGCACACATAACACTTCCTCGTTCCGAGACAGAGGCTTTTGGACACAAACTGATGGCAGAACTTGAAACTAATGGAATATGCGTTTGTGAAGTACACTGCAATGCTGTGCTAGGGATGTGCTGTTTTGTTGGAGATTTGATGCTTCGGTCCTTCTGCCTTGTGAGTAAATCCTTGAAGCAGTTTTACGTGTCCTCTAGACGTAAAAGCTGCTTGCGATACCTAAGGTTTAATCAATACAAAATTGCATTTGTATAGCAGCTTTCAGTTCTGTAGCTCAATGGTTAGTGCACTCGCCTTCCAAACGAGAACATGGGTTAAATTCCAGGCAGGACGAAACCTTGGGCAAGTTTCCGAATTCCACACGCCTAATAATAATCCCTCGAAAACAAAATAAAATAAATTGTTCATTTTCAATCCACGAATATTTGTGGAAATTGTGCGCAGTTGCTTGCCGCGTTTCGCCCACAACTTTACAGTCAATTAACTTTACAGCATACTACAACAACAAAAAAATTTCATTCATTGAGCGCCTTTCACGTCGGGAGGACATCCCAAGACGCTGGACAGTTGGGTCAGGAGCCGAGCAGGGGGGAAATGGTCAGGGTGAGGGGAGGGAAGGGAGGGAGCGAGGATGGTGTAGAGAGTCGAGAGCGGAGCTGAAGGCTCGGTCAAAGAGAAATATCTTGAGACCGGCTTTGAAGGAGGAAAGGGAGGAGGCAAAACGAAGGCAGTGGGGGATAGAGTTCCGGAGCCTCGGGGCTGAGATGCTGAAGGCCCGACCACCGATGGTAGGACGGTTGGGGCGGGGGATATGGGGCAAAATGGAGCCAGAAGAACGGAGGGTACGGGTAGCTAAGAAGGGGGATAGTAGGTCGGAGAGATAGGAGGGAGTGAGGCTGTGAATGGCCTTGTAGGTGAGGACGAGGATCTAGAATTCGAACATCTGGGGGATGGGAAGCCAGTGGAGGCGAGCGAGGATGGGAGTGATGTTCACATATTCACAAATTCTGTGAACCGCTTTGAGACATCTGGAAGATGTGAAAAGCGCTGTATCAAATGCAAGCATTATTATTATCATTATTGTTTCAAGTCGGTAAGCCGTCCCAATGCCCAATTATTACTGAAATTGTCTGTATTAAGCAGATAGAAAGACATATGTACATCTTTCATATTTTAATTTAATGATTGATTCCCCGTACAGAAACTAATAATAATTAATTTGCCGGTTTATCTATTTCAATGTTTTGAAGTAAATGAACAGATCAAAAATTAAAATTGTCGCCATTTCACATTAACACACAAAATCATTGTATGGAATTACATTTGGTCTGAACTTTCTGTGTCAATTTTGCCGCGGTTTTTTGAAAGAGTGTTTGCGTGTCTCCCACGTGAAACATTTCCGAGCTCTCTCCCATTATTCACTCAATTTTCTTTCATTTTTGCCAAGTTCAGCTCTGTTGTTTTGTTTTCTAGTTCTTTTTTATCTAGCTCTCCAGCCTCTGCCGCCAAATCTATCAAACAACCGTGAACCATTAGTGCAGAAATGTAGTGTTAAGCTGTCTTAGTTTATATTGCTATATGAAAGCAGAGCATTTACTTTATCCTGAGTTCAGTACTTTTAACGTCCCCAGTTTTTATCGGCTTCTAATCTGAACTGATCTAATGTAACAGCTCTGTTGGAACATAACAGTTGCTTTATGATAGAAGACCAGGGCTCATCCGGTTCACCTTCCAAAAACCTTCACAGTGACTTTCACCTGTCATGTCCTCAAATATTTACTGTCTCCCAAGATATTATTTCCTGAAACAAATCTATCCCATTTGCTTATGAAACAATCTGCACTTTCTGCTTTCATCGTCTCCCGAGGAAGCCTGCATTCTGCTCGCTCACTGAAATAGTGTTTCCAAAGGTTTGTTTTGAAGTTCATTTGCAGGCAATGTTCTCTGTTTTGCACAGCACACAATACGCCTCCTACCATTACCATTACTGAGAATGAGCCCTACAGGGAAGGAATCTCAAATCACTCACGTTTTACAGTTTTGTGTGATTTTTTGCGAATCAAGAAGTTGGAAACTGTTAAACTGCCATATATTTAAAGTCAGTCTTCGATAAGATCCTTGTATCAAGTACAGCTAACTGGCGGCAGAATTTCTACTGATATCAAATATTTGCCAGGTACAGCAAATTTCAAAATGTTACATAAATAAAGTAAATCTCACCCATGGTGTAATTCGGCCCATGAACCCTTTCCATATCAAGGTGATTTA
>NW_024704860.1:0-59795 GCF_018977255.1 Callorhinchus milii
GTCCATGCGTGTGCTTTATTGACTGCTCAAGGCCTATGATACCATCAGTAGGCCTGGCCTCTGGGTTGCTCTTCGTGATTTCCGAGTCCCGAACCCACTCATCACCATCCTTAAGGACCTTCATGATGGTGAGCGGTCCCGCATCTTAACTACATGGCCGTGAGTCAGAGCCATTCTCTTTACACCTTGGGGTGCAACAGGGATGTCCTCTGGCTCCCACATTGGACCACGTAGTTCGTCGAGCCTTCAATGCCTGTACCGGAATAATTTCCATCTGCTACAGATACAATGGGAGGCTGATCGATGCCCGGGTGCGGTCAAGGGATGGCTCCCTATTGCTCAACCACGTTATGTATGCCGATGATCTGCTAATGGCTGCTCACTCGGAGGAGGAGTTCGAGGTGCTGCTGCTGAACCTGGAGCTTGCCACAACAGGTGGGGCCTTACCATCAGCCCAACCAAAGCTAAGCACCTGCCTGGCTATTTTGTACCATCGGACACTCCAACCCCCACAACTCCCAATTGGTGATGGGGCAGTTGTGGAGACAGTGGAGAGTTTCCCTGGGCAGTGTGCTAATGACCGGCTCCAGTTTAACAGCAAAGGTCTCACTCCGAATCAGTCGAGCTGCAGTATCTTTTCATTGGCTGCGTAACGGTGTGTGGAAGCTACCTGGTCTATCACTCTGTACGAAGCTTCAGGTCTTCTCGGCCACAGCCATTCCCTCCCTTCTCTACGCTTGTGAAACTTGGACCCCCCTAATGGAACATCTTCGCTGGTTAGAAACATTTAGGCTGGCCTGCCTACGATCCATCCTGGGTTAACCAGGCTGCATTGTGTGAGGAGCTCACAAATCCTTGAAAGATGTGGACAAAGTCCATCGGTGACCTCCGGCAGGCAAGGCTGTGTTGCCTGAGTCATGTAGCCTGCATGGCCAACCACCGCATGCCTAAACAGCTTTTGTCCCGCCGGATCGAGGGGGCTAAACGGGCGTGGCATGGGCTGGAGAAGACATGGAGTGATGTGCTACAGGAGGACTTGGAGCTGAGTCCACTTGCGGATGACTGGTACCAGCCGTGTCAAGATCGGCCACTGTGGAGGAGGTTCCTGAAGGACGCTACTGGCCAGTTGGAGGCAGTCACCCTCCAACAACAACGGAGGGCGGAGGAGCGACGCTCACAACAATGAGCAGAGCGCCGGGTGGCTAAAGCACAGAAGTTGCCACATTAGGGCCACAGGTGGTGCATCAGCCAGTCGTCTCAGTCAGTCGACCTGTGCCATCTGGGTTTGCCCCCGTGACCTCTTGCCAGCGGCCATTCGACACTTCACGTGGCCTCAAGGTGCACATAGCCTGGCACAAGCGTTGTTGTGACGTCACCGCCACTTAGTGGCGAATGGTGGTTGTTGTTGTTCAGTCTATGTATGTATGTGTGAGTCCATTTGTGCGTGTAACTCTATGTGTGTGTATCAATGGATTTGCGTGTGTAACTACATGTGTCTGCCTTTTTCGCCCGGGCAACGCCGGGTACTAACCGCTAGTGAATACATAATTCTTAAAGCAGGGGGGCGGGGGCTCCATCTCACGTGACCTCCAGCCACCATTTTCTCAGTGACCATTGTAACCAAGAAATTTAAGGAGATTGCAGTGGAGTAATCGTATCTGTATACCTTTGGTATTTTTTTATCGTTTTCTCTGTTCGTCAACAACCTAAGCATATCCAATATTCACTCTGTCATCAGACAAAAAGGTTAATGTCAGAACCCTAATGGGCTCTGGAAATTCCATGTCGTATTTACAGCAGCATCTACAACAGGACTTCGATAATCTTCAACTTAATGACATAAAACTAGTCCTCAACTCTTAACAAGACCAAAGTAATGTTATTCTCCAGTTGCCCCAACTTGTCTCGACACCTATGCACATTGTGGGTCTGGACTGATACCTTATTGAGTAGGTTGACAACTTTAAATATCTATGTATTATCCTGTACTTTAAACCATCTTTCAAGAGCCACATTGACCACATGGCAAAGAATACTATGACCAAAATTGGATTCCTATACAGAAACAAATGTTGTATTCCACCTCGATTCCATCTGAATATAGTTGAAGCACCATCCTGTCCATATTTCATTATTGTGACACAATCTACCACCTAGATTCTGAATCTACCTTAACATGTCTTGTTAAATTATACCACTTTGCTCTCTGTTTTTCCCTCAACGCCCGATATACAACTCATTATTGCAGTTTATTGCAACCTGCAAATTTAACTCAAATTTGTCCCCCACTGATATCTGGAGATACCATCATTGGGATATATTTATCCTAAACGTCCTCTGAAATAATATCCATCTATTACCTACAGGACTACGTAGTTCCTATAACTCCCTTTCATAGCCTCAGAAGGTGCCTCCTTAATCCAACTAAAACTACAATTTGCTTAAACTTAGTTTGGCAAAAAGTAGTTCTGCATTGCTGCTCTAACGTTTCTGGAATGCCCTTGCTGCTCATATAAAGGTTGGTTCCTTCCTTTGCTCCTCTTTTTTAGTTACCTGTCAGGCCAAAACACAGCTTACTTGCACATGTACCTAGCTTTTTTCTGGTTTTCAATGGGATTTTTTTACTCGCACGTATTTCATTTACGACCTTCATATATCTCGTTTGTTAGTTGTGCGATTTTCCTAAAGGCTCTGTATTCGGATCTCCCTGGTAAAATAGCCAAAAATGGCTTAACGAGATCATCCTTGTAACAAATCAAATAATTGCAATCTCTTCTCGTGACATGATGCCGATAGCACAACTGGAATTGCGGCTATGACACTTGAATGTGCAACTGAGAGGATATTCGAGGCGTGTCCTGGAAACACCTGATATAGACAAAATAATCATTCATGTCATCATGGGCAATACAAGTAAGAAAATATACAAGCAGACAGTGTCCTTCAAATATCTCTCTCCACATTAAAATAAAGGTAATTTTACACATCTTATCAGCACCACAGCCTTATTGAAGTGCATAATATCAGCAGCATAGAAGCAAACTTGGGATCGGTATCGACGTTCAGTGTCTCATCAGCAGATTCGTGAACTGCCATATGTTATCGGCAAGGGCCCTGTCTTTAAGATATAGGTCCTAGTTTAATACATTTCTTGTGTAAGAAATACTTTCATTTGTATGCGGAGAGACATATATATCCACATTTGCTATCTTTTATTCTATAATTTCCACACAGATGGCTGCAAAATTAACTGAACGTAATAGTTAACTTTTTTCCTGCATTAAATCTGCCTACTATCAATACAATTCTACTTTGATCAATGATTAATACGTTTTTATAGGTTTCCTCTAATTCTTGAGCTGGTTACTCAACTATGTATAACTCCTGTGTACTTAAGTATAGGTGCTCACTTGCCTGGAATGTGCTGATTTTCAGTGTTTACTGCACTTGTGTGACGTGATCTTCAGAAAACAATCGTAAATGTCCACCCCCACAAACACGTAACTACTTGCTCTACTGTAACAAGATATGGGTAATTTGTCCTTCTCTTGTGCTTGGGCTACCTCTCTAAGCTGGGCCGTAATCTCATCTCATCCAGCGCTAGAGGGTGGTTGGCACCATTTAGCACCTCCACCCACCACTCCCACTCCTGCCTCAGCGCTCCTGCTCTCCCTCCCAATCTCTCTCACTCCAGCTTCGCCTGCCTCACATCAGTCTTTCTCTTATCGTCTCCTTGTCCTGGCCCTTCCTCCAAGTGGGCGTTCGCTGTAGGCATATGTTGCCTGAAAACCATGCAATACTATAACATTATATAAATTGCGTGGGCCACGATTCACATTTTCAATTCCCTGTGGGATTTATATAAATGGGGGAGCGTAAATTTAACTGAGATTTTGGGTTAGATCGTGTAAATATGAATATGTTGTTAAACCCACCACCACTTAACACAGCCAATTAGTAAGGGTTTTCACGTAAACAAAATATGCCAATTAGTTATTAGTTCAGCACACCAGTGTGTTGGAGAGTAAACCCACAACATTTACAATTTGAGTACGACCTTTCTCTAGTGATTACAATCAGCCTCATCAGGCGACAGCCAGATTTGTGGAGAAATCTTCCTCTTTCGGTCTTAAATGGTGGAGTGAAGGTAATCACTGTGAGTTTATCAGGTGCGAAGACCAGAGGGGGGGGGGGTTAATGTATTCATATGAATTACAATGCATCATGTTAATCTGATAATATGCAGTACCTATTATTGTTTGGGTTATTCACAGTTGATCAACATACAGTGTAATGCTATTATGTTAGTTTCTTGTCCCTCCCCGCACCTCTGATTAGCATGGCTGGCAACGCACGGTGCGAAAGAAGTTCAACATACATCGATTTGAGAATATGCAACACATATTACCGGTTGGCTTGGTCACGCTTAACATATGGTAACCAGCATAGGCATGCAATTAAACAATCTATTACTTGATATTACACTTCTCTAAGCAGCACTAAGCCTGTAGCTATCAGAACGGTTAATTTTTTTCTTTCTCTCAATTTCAATAGATTCTATAGTTTGTCTTGACCAGATAAAATTAGTTTTACACAAAACATCAACATCAAAATCAATTGAATATCCTTGTTGGCACACATTCTGCAACTGTAAACAATTGTGTTTTGGCTATTTAATATTTATTGAGTGGTTTTTTTTTTGTCTTATTCTGATCATTCGTCCCGTTTGACTAACATTGCATTGGCCACAGGAGCAATTATATATGCACACTCTCACAAAGACAGATAAACATGCACACAAACACATACAGTGACACGCTATCACAAAAACCAAGACACACACACATACACACACTCACAATCACACACCACACGCAACACACAAACAGACGCATGCACAATCACATACAAGTACTTTCCCCACAAAGACATGCACTGTCACAAACAGACAAATACAAATATCCCCCATATAGTATTTTAACACACTTAGTGAGCAGGCCAACAGGGCACACGATAGATACATACAAATACACAGAAAACCCTATCTTAGCTCATCTGTTCACTGATGTGTTCTGATATTTAAAAAAATGTGATCACCCATCTCTTGATGTCCTCATGTCAAATGCTTCAGAAAGGTTCGTAAAAGTAGGTATTCTGGAAAATCATCTTCGTGATATCTCAATAATATTTGGCATTAGACATACAAAATTGCTTCAAGTTCCACAGATTATTATATTTAAACACTCTTTGAAATCCCTTTACCGTCAAGCTTTCATCCACGCCATCGCTGACTTGCCTTATGCCAGTAAAATTCCCATATTGGACACCGCTTGGTTTTTCTACCGAAATACCTTACCTTCTATAGTTGACAGACATAGCCCCATTAAAAACTAAACAGTTCAAACCAGAAATTTCCCAGCTCATCCATTCCTGAAAAGCAGCTTAGAAACTAGCTAAGCAAATAGGTTTGTACTCAAACTAGACCAAATACAGGGTCCTAAGGAATCACTTCAAATTAGTCCGGCTAACCAAATACCATAATTTTCAGGATGCCATCCTGTATTCAAAATATAATCCCAAACAATTCTGGAAAGCCATAAAGATCCTTGAAGGTAAAACGTCTGAATGTGGTGTGCCACCGATATTTTTGCTCAATGGCAGGGGCCTTTCTGATCAAACAACAGTTATAAATGGGTTCAACTCACACTTTGCATCTAGAGGCTGTATCTTCAACACTGACATCTAATCTTGTGACACAACTATTCAACCACCTCTTGACCTGCCATTCTCACTCCCCCATAATCAGCAATTTAATGTTCCAAATCTCGGAATTTGAAGTCCTAGGTTTGCTCTCCACATGAAAAAAATCCCCTTGGTGATGGTGCCGATGGCTTTCCCCCCTTTGTCCTCCACCTTGTGGCAAACTTCATTGCAAATATGACATTTCCATTCTTGAGGCATTCGTCCCTCCAGAATAGAAAACTGCTCTTGTGCGTCCTCGTTACAAAGGTGGTGCTACAGATGACCCTTGCAATTACCACCATAAATAATCCTCTCCCCTCTCATAAAAATATTTGAGATCTTTAAATTACATGTAAAACATTTAATCTCAGAATGTACCATATTCCATCATACGCAATCTGTAATTTCAAGAAAAACATAGCATAACCCCTGTGGTACTCAATTAACTTTATCTTCAGCAGTCTTAAATTACGTCATTGTGCTATCCTATTCCTTGACATGTCTAAAGCCTTTGACATTTGGTATCATGCTGTAATGTTGTAAAGGATAAAATTAAAAATTTTGGGGATTGTACTATCAACTGGATTACAACTATTCTTAGGTTTTTTCGGTAAAGTCACGTAGGTAAAAACATTAAAAAGTAAAATAAAATAAAAATCACGACGTTTCGGAGGCAACACAAGCTTCCGTCTTCAGGTGGTACCGTCACAGCCACGACAGCTGTATCAAGTAAATGAGAGATTGCAGGAGCTACCATATTTATTATAAAGTATGCGGCCCTTGCCCACCATCTTCTCCAACCATTATATAAACGGAGTGGTAGCTCCTGCAATCTCTCATTTACTTGATACAGCTGTCGTGGCTGTGACGGTACCACCTGAAGACGGAAGCTTGTGTTGCCTCCGAAACGTCGTGATTTTTTATTTTATTTTACTTTTTAATGTTTTTACCTACGTGACTTTATCGAAAAAACCTAAGAATATGAATCATTACAGTCACGAAAGCTTCAAATCTAGAATGGATTTACAACTGTTTATCGGACTGTTTTCAAATTTTCTTTGGCAATAATATATAATCTGACAGGACCTCCATTCCTATCCTCTTCCCTCTACGTCAATATTCTAGGCATCCATAATCTGCACTGACGATAATTTTTTGCTGATGATATAGTCGTGATGGCCTCCAGAAATTCCATGGAGATGTATAAGAGCATCTACAACACAACTTTGACAATATTCAACTTAATGCATAAAACTGGTCCTCAATGCTTTCAAGACAAAAAGTTATGTTGTTCCCTGGTGACCCTAACCTGTCTCACCTTCTATGCAAATTGTGGCTCTGGAATCACACATTATTGAGCAGTTTATAAATTTCAATATCTAGGCATTATTCTTGACTCAAAACTCTCTTCCACATTGATCACATGTAAAATACGATTCCGTAGAGGACTCCAAAAACTTAGAGCTTATTTGCACGCGTAGTGCCATTGTTATGCTGTATGTATATTCACCATTGACCCTTACATGCAGTAGCGGACATGTGTCAACAGGGGATGGTAGACAGGCTAGGTGGGATGAGTCGGGCCCTTGGGCCACCAGGGACCCCAGACCCAAGATGCCGTCATGTTCCAGGTCCCCCTAGAGAGTTTCAGAAGGAAGGTGTGACTAGGGGCGGAGAGACTCTGGACCGAGTATAAAAGCCGGACCCCTGAACGGGTCCAGCACTCCTCGTCCACCTGAAGATCTGAATACCTGAAGACCCGAAGAGCCACCCTGAAGACCTGAAGAGAAGAGCCCAGTGGGCAGAATCCAAACCCCTGGCTAGGGTCGGGTTCAGAACATAACCAGTGTAGGGTTAGCGCTATAACCAGAGTGAGGGCACATTAGTCCGGAGGGGCTACCTCCTTAAGGTATCGGGTGTAAGGGGCCGTTATCCCTTTGTGTTGTGTACCCATAGTTTGTAATAAACGTGTTGCCTCTAAAGAACCGTCTCTCCTTTTATTGGACCCACTACACTGTGTTTTTTTTATTTGCATGTGTTTCGTTTACTACTAATAGATACCACGTTTGCTGTACAATATTCCTTAAGGACCCTGTAATAATTCTTTGTAATATCGATGTTTTTGTTGCTGCTGTGCTCACACTACAGATCTTCATTGTAAACAAGTCAAACAGTTTACTAATCGGGATCATCTGTGTAACAAACCAAATAAACTCAAACACTCTCTCACATGCATATGAAGACATTCTCACGGAAAATAACACACGCAAACAATTCCAACAACAACAGCACCATTCGCTACTTTGTGGTGGTGACATCCCCATGGCGCTTGTGCCAGGTCAGGTGCACTCTAAGGCCACGTGAAGTGTCAAAGACTCACTGACAGGAGGTCATGGGACAGACCCAGCTGCCATAGGTTGACTGAGATGCCTGGCAGATGCACCAGCTGAGCCCCCAACTGTGCCAACCTGCTGCATTATAACCACCTGGTGCTCTGCTCATTATTGTTAGTGTCGTTCCTCTGCCCTCCGTTGTTGTTGGAGGACGATTGCCTCCAACCACCAAGTGGCGTCCTTCACAAACCTCCATAGAGGCTGATCTGGACACCACTGGTAGCAGTCTTTAGCAAGTCCACTCACCTCCATATTCTTCTCTACTATAGCATCAGTCCATCTCTTTACCGGCCCACGCTCATTTAGCTCTCTTTAGCCTGTCAAATAGAAGCTCCTTGGACATGCTGTGGCTGGGCAAGCGGGCTACATGACCCAACGCAGTTGTGCCTGTCAGAGGAGCTCACTGTTGGGACTGTGTCCAGATCTTTCAAGGATCTGTGAGTTCCTCATACAATCCACTGAGGTTAAACCCAGGATGGATCGTAGGTAGACCAGCCTGAATGTTTATAACTGGCACAGATGTTCCACTAGAGGGGTTCACGTTTCACAAGCATAAAGGAAGGGGATGTCTGTGGCTCAGAAGACCTGAAGCTTCTTGTGGAGCGACAGACCAGGTAGCTTCCACACAGCCGATGAAAAGATAATGTAGCCTGACTAATTTGGAGTGAGACCTCTGGTGCTAAACTGGTGCTGGTCATAAATATGTATGTTGAACTTCTATCGCACCGTACATAACCAACGATGCCCAGGTATGAAAAACTCCCCACTGTCTCCATAGCTGCCCCATCGCCAATGGGGTAAGGCCCCACCTCTTAGTGGCAAGTTACAGGTTCAGCAGCAGTGCCTCCGACTCATCTGAGTGAGCAATCACCAGATCATCAGTATACATAACATGGTTGACCAATTGGGAACAATCCCTCGACTGCACCGGGCATCGATCAGCCTCCCCTTATATCTGTACCAGATGGACATTCCTCTGATACTGTCATGGAAAGCTTCTTGAACTACATGGTCAAAGATGATGTTAAGTAATGTGGGAGCCAGAGAACATTGCTATTGCACTTCAAGGTAAACAGAGAATGGACTTGACTCCCAGCCACGTAGCTTTATCAGGGCATGGCCACCATCATGAAGGCCCTTCATGATTCTGAGCACGAAGAACAACCCAAAGCCCTAGCCTATTTATGGTATGATATGCCTTAACGAGGTCAATAAAGCAGAGATGTAGGTCCTGTTTAAATTCTCTACAATTCTGCTGTAGCAGACAGGCACAGAATATGGCATCTGTGTACGACTGCCTTGGTCTGAAACCACATTGGGTCCCCCTCCTGTCGACCCCCACGGTCCATGTAACGTGACATAACAAGATGCTATCTACCTCACCTGGTATACAGGTGATCGTGGGTTCGATGCCGACCCTGGTACCTGATGGCGGCAGCACCGTTTAAGCTGGCAGCAGCAGCCATATGCTCGATCCCTACTTTCCCTCTGCCAACCCTTGCCTCTTCTACCTCTCTCTCCTTCTCTCTTCCCCTTCTTCTTCCTGTCCTCCACCACTATTATTTGTTTAATTTATTATTTTGGTGACACCTTTGTTTTTTGGAGGCGCCGCTCCCCAACCACATCTCCTGCCTGCTCCCGGCATCCTCTAGGCAGCCTGGCTGCCAGCGGTTCCTCGCTGAGCCGCACCACATGGCTTCCTCGCGGGCCCTTACGTTCGGTGCTGCTCCCCTGCCGTGTCTCCTGCCTGCCTCCGCGCCCACCGGGTGTCCTCTTGGTGGCCCGGCTGCCGGCGGTTGCCTGCCTGGCCACGTTGGCGCCGTGCGACTTCTGCGCCATCCCACGAGACCGGTGGGCCACTCCATTATCCATGTCAGGCGGCTACTTTTCCGGGCCACGTGGTCGCCGAAGCATCGGCAGCCCCAGGAAATTGGGGCTTTGCACGGTTCCAAGGATGGGAGGTCGATCTCCTGCTGGGGGAGTCTTCACCCTATTAGCATGCCGGGCACGGAGGGAAACTTTGCGTCTGTGGCAAGCGAGCCGGGCCGATGCTGCGGGTTCTTCCTCGTCTCGGGCCTGGCTGGGACACCGCTGCTGCACTACATGGATGTTGTGGACGTCGTCAGCGGTGCAGGGGACTCCATCGCCGTGGTTCCCTTCTCCCTCCTGGCTCCAACCCCTCGCCGCCTCCCTTCGTCTTCCCAATGCAATGTTGGCTGATTACCTTTCAGCCCCCCAGTTTTCTATCGCCCCCCAACTACGACCAGGCTGATCCCAACCCCTTATCAATCCATCTTGCTTCAACTGCATTAAAACTACACCATGTACAATAAGCTAATTCTTTATCTCAAATTATTATCACGCTCTGTACAATTTATAATTTCTGTAAAGCGCATTGGTAAAGGCGCTATATAAATCTTATTATGATTAAGATTTTTCTTTAGGTCCTCCGATGTTTCGCTCCACATTTATAAGCATGTGTTTATTTGGCTGCTGTAAATTTCCACATGATAAGCCACTTCGTTGAGCTATCACTTGTGATAGCCAGGTCGGTTCTGAAAAACAGCTGATAGCTCAGTGGGCCTTACCTGGTAAAATAAAAATTGGTTAGTTTCATGAGAGGACCAAGCCATATCCAGTATAGTGTCGATAATGATGTAAACCCAATTCCAACCATTCTCAGTCCACAAATATAGATGAATGCCTCCTCACTCTATATTGGTCAATTATATATGTTTTACCATACTTCACAACGCTGGTGAGTGTAGGTTGAAGGCAGGAGGTGGGGGAGGGTGAAACCAGTTCTGATGTCCCTTTCCGCAGTCTATGATGCAAGGCTGCTGCACGTTGCATGTACCTGATGGTAAACATGGAAGCTGCACTGTGGGTCATAGACCATTCAAACATTCCCATTTCACGTTTCTATCCATCAGGTTTGAGGATGATGAGGGTCTTCATGTGGCCTGGCGGACCAATTGCAGAAGAGACAGCGCTTGCCGCTTTGGATGCAGATCCATTTTTCTGGTGCTGCATCTCCAATTGTGCAAAGTGATTCTGTGCAAATTATTGCATTCCCACTTTCGTGGTGGGGTGTCGTATGCTACTGTCAGTTTCCAGCTGTTCGAAATTCGAGTCGGAGATGTTTGCTTTGTTCAGATCCTATTTCAGGATGCCTTTAAAGCTTTCATCTGCCCACTTTAATTTGACCTTAGGTCAGGGTAGTGCAGAGTTTGTTAGGGTATGTAGCTTTCGGACATGCAAATGGTTGTGCCAATTGGCTAGCTGTCAAGTTGCAATGGCTGGCACGTTCAAACGCAACGACTCACGTGATTGGCTGCGCTCATCGGAATGGTAGGTCGTGATCGGGAGGCATTGGCGTCACTAGGGGTGCGGGGGGTGCGGACCACACCGGGTGACACCATCAGAGGGAGTGACACCAAAATGACTGTCTATAACATTTTTGTGCAGTGTTTCAGCAGAAATGTATTTTTTTTATATAAAAAATATCCCTGCCGTTATAACAACAAAAACATTTTTCGTATGCCCAGCTTACATGTATGTGTCAATATACCTACAAGGCTAAAACTCTATTCTAATTTACTTTTTGAACCTTCTAATGCGCTCCGGTGAGATCTGTCATTGTTACCCAACTCCAGTGACCATTCGAGTCACGTGGTTTCGTCTGCACGCGCTACAAGCACGCGCTGTTGTTTTCGTTGCTGCTGGTGTTTTTATAGTCGCTGATTTTGTCAAATTTTCTGGTGTTTTAGCTACAATATTGTGGTAATTAGTATTTCTGAACCTATATCAATCACTTTTTTAAAAATGAAGTAGTAATTAAAAGAAAAGGAGAAAATTATAAAAGGCTTCTGCTCAGTTACTAATAATGTTGTAACTAATAATGTTGTAGTTCAATGTAGAAAGATTTTACAAAACTTTTTTGTTAGTATTCATATAATCTAAAAATATTACATTTAAGCAATTTGCAACTATATCACATATTAGTCCATGGTTCAAATTGAAAATAAACGTACATGTAGAACAATTATTGATTATAACTCTTTGATAACTAAATAGAGAAATTGACAATCTAAAACATGAAGTGGCGGGAAATTCTATGTTTCTTATACATGTTTAGAAATATAACCTAAATCTTGAATTCAGTTTTTTTCATTTTAGTATTTTTTTATTTTCTTTAATGCATCACTGTCTTGCAAATATATATCTGGTTTAATGTAGTTCTTAAATGTGTTGACGTTTTTTTACTTCAAATTCTATTGTTTTCTTACCGAATTTTCACTTTAACCACATGAAACTATGTAAAAGTACATTTAGGCTGTACGTATGATATTGTGATTCAAAGGTGTAATTTTCATTTTGCGAGTTGTTTATGTCACTACTATTTCCATTACATTCAGTGATATACGGGAATTACGATTTACGAGTAATATTATTAACTTGGTGACACCAACCCTAGTGACGCCACTGGCGGGAGGTGCGGATTGGTGGAACAGTTGAATACGCAAAAAGCCCGGAAAATTAAGGGAATAATTCGGGTCAATTAAAACCCCATTGTTTAATTAGAGTCGAATTGGCTTAAGGGCATGAAGCTGTTGAGAAGGGAGGACAATATGCAGCAAGGGAGTAAAGTGTGGTTTTGAGAAAGTCTTTGTGCTGTGCAGTACATCAATGCACATGTGTACACCAGCATGCGACAACTGAGTTGGGCCTGTGGGTGGCTGGCAGGGTTATTGAACACGTTCCTTCGGAGTGGGTAGGTAGGAACTTGGTTGGACAGCGCATTCGTGCACGACAGAAAGGTCGCGGTCACGTGACGCACTGCAACCAATCCGGGAGCGTACATGTTTGGGAGGGGCTATGCACGACAGACAAATAATCCCTGGTAGCCAGTGTGGAACTGTTGTTCCTACCTGTATTAACTGGACTTGTACACTAGTCACGTGGTTAATGGCGACTCGGTTGAGGATTGCTGTGTATGACACACGTGCTGTTGCATTTTACAGATTGACCATAATGTGTTTGCCCTCGATTTTGAGCACCTGCCCACGTCCTTCATTTCGAGTGTGCAATATACAAGCTGCAATGGCTGGCATGTTCAAACGCAACGACTCACGTGATTAGCTGCCCGCTAGCGCTCATCGGAATGGTAGGTCGTGAGCGGGAGGTGTGGATTGGTGGAACAGTTCAATACGCTAAAAGCCCGGAATAAGTAAGGGAATAATTAGGGTAATTTAAACCCCATTGTTTAATTATAGTTGGATTGGCTGAAGGGCATGACGCGGTTGAGAAGGGGCTTAAGTACGACACATCGGGCCATCTGGACGATACTCCCATATGCGTGAGTAAACTACGTGATTCGAGTCCCCCTTTTCACACGTATATACAGATTTAAATACTACCTTTAAAAGTACCATTAAACCATGACATAACCCTCTTTACATACGTCTCTTATAAATGTACCTCATATAAACAAGATGCAAAAGAGCAGTTGTGCATAACGACTTAATTTGATGGGGGATTCTTTGATTCCAAATTTCTTTTGAGTAAGGTTTACTCACAAACCCATTTAGAAAATCTGGAGTGTGCTGTATGCACACTTTACACCACTTAACACTACTGCTGAGGCAGGCAGGAATGTTAGGTAAAGCTTTATAATACCCATACTACAATCTGAAGGTGGAGATTTATTTTAACGCGCTGTGGTGTGTTTCGCTGTGTGTAAGCTACCTGGCCTTTTGCTCCATACGAAGCTTTTTGGCCACAGTTATGCACTCTTTTCTCTATGCCTGTGAAACCTGGACCCCTCTGAAGAAACATCTGTACCGGCTAGAAACATCAAAGCTGGCCTGCCTCTGATCCATTCTGGGTTCAACCAGACTGACTTGTGTGATGAGCGTACAGATCCCTGAACGATCTGGATGCAGTTCGATAAGTGACCTCCTCTGGTAGTTAAGGCTGATGTGGCTAGGTTATATAGCTTGCATGCCCAGCCATTGCATGCGGAAGCGACTTCTATTTGGCCAAATAGAGGGGGCTAAATGGGTATGGCACGAGTTAAAGAGATGGGCTGATGTGTCCAGGAGAATGTGAAGCTTTTTGGATTTACCTAATTATAATCGGTCATAGTTAACAGGTGGCCCCAGGTGAAAATATGCAGAGTTCCGTGGAGGTCAGCAGGGGCCCCAAGGAAAACGTCATAGACGGCGGTGAAAAGTGTTTTGGAATCTGATAACTCGGGGCGTCATAGACATTCTGCGCAACTCATTCTGTTGACGACATACGTTTTACTTCTTCCCATCCACATAGCCACACACTGCCTTTGTAATCGATACTTGTGTGTTTATATATATACATCTTTTCCCCATGTTTAAAGTCTTCTTTAAATCCAAACAATTTATGTGATGAATTTGAAAGGATTTGTACTTATGCCTTCTCTGACTTAGAAGTCACCAGCAGCAGCCACCACTGGTGTTTCTCACATGGTCTCACTGGGCATGGGTCCCAGAAAATGAGCTGGCTTCCCACTGCAGGTAGCTTGCAAGTTGGCAAAGTTTGGGAGCCCCTGACGTCGAACATGATCATCAAAGCATGGATCAAAGTAAATTTGATAAATTCTATCCAATGTGTAAGTCTTTGTTGTGTTTGCATGTTTTTGACTGGCAGAAACATAATTAATGATATTTTTCGTAAAATGTAGAAAAAACAAAGACCTCCAATGTAGTCTGCACGAGAGCTTACACGTGGGAGGTTACATGATAGGTCTTTGTTTTGTTATTTTTGAGCTAATATGTAACTTTGAACTGGTTTAAACTTGGCCACAAATGATAGCTCAACGAAGTGGCTTATCACGTGAAATGTATAGCAGCCAAATACTCTAAACGCACGTTGATTTTAAATGTGAAGGGAAAAGCCAGAGGAACCGGAGAAAAATTCACGCGACTACGGGAGAACATACACACTCCAAATATTCAGGCGTCAGGGTCAGGATCAAACCCATGTACTCCTGTGAGGTAGTTAACATCTCGTCACCGCGAAATCCTCATTTTGGGTTAACCTGAAGCATACCAAACGCATTTGGAGGGAACACAAGTTGTTCATAGAACGTTTGGGAACACTTTCTTCAGCATATTTAAATGGTTGTTTGAATTCTAAGCACAATTATTTATTTATGAGCTATACATATGTCAGCTATTCCATCTCAAAACAAAATGTATCCCAAGGCAACAGGTCAGAAGAACAATGTAAAAAATGCAAATTAATGACATTATGTGAGCAGTTGCCTCCTTTTAGCCTGCAGAGACCATTGAGAAAAGTGCATTTGACGTATGTGGGTGTGTTGTTTAATGACATTTTAAAGACTATTGCTAGGTCCATAACGTTCTTAAGAAAAAAAACATGCAGTTACAATGTACATGCAGTACAATGCACAGGGCCAGCCACCACATGTCCAAGCAGCTTCTATTTTGCCAGATAGAGGGGACAAGTTGCCTTCCAACAACAACGGATGGAGGAGCGATGCTCACAACGAGCGCCGGGCGGCTAAAGCGTAGCAAGTTAGCACAGTAGGAAGCAGATGTAGCTCATCTCAGTTAAGCCATCACACCTGGGTTTTTACTGTGACTAGCCAGTGAACCTGTCACAATTCACATAGCCTTAAAGTGCATCTAGCTTGGCACAAGCACCATGGTGATATCACCACCACTTAGCGAATGGCGACTGCTGTATGCATGTACGTCCTTGCATTATTGGCACCTTGGTACACACCAGAAGGTCATTCACTAAAACCTATGTGCACCAACTTAAGAGCAAATGGCTTGGAGGTGCACCGCCAGAACTGGTTTTCTCACACTTGTACATCAGCACTAAAAACCTGCAAAACCACATTCTCTGCTCTACCTTTATTCCCGATGCATTGGGAAATACAAAAGAAAATGTTCCGCACTTTAAATTTTCTCCTCCACTTTACTGGCCCACTTAATCAACCTCGCCATCCCCTCAACCTGTAACACATTCTGTGTGTTCTTCTAAATAAGATCACGTCTATTTATTACTCCTCTCAGCCCTCCTCTTCCCTCCCCTCCACAGCTCCCTCTCTCCCCAGCTCCCTCCCCTTCCACTTAATCCTCAGAGTCTTCCCATCTGCCATATAATCCCCTTACTCTCAAAATGACATTCGCATAAACTGCTCTTACTGCCATACACCGGTACATTTGATCCACATATCAGGGGGGCGGCCATGGGGGTGACGCCATTCCTTTGAGGGTCAGTCCACTGAACGTCAACTGCCAACTAAAGTGCGCATTTTTCTGGAGGTTGCACATCACGACGGGTGACGTGTCCAAAACGTTACAGACGTCTCCTTCGAACTAAGCTCTCACTCGCCATGAGACGGGTTGCAGGTGCAATGGTGACATTTCTGACGTAGTTGAACCATCGTCTTTGGCAATGCATATGGTATGACTGCAGCTGATCAAAATCAGCTTGAAGCAATGTCCAGGTCTCTGGACCATACAACAAAACTGACAAAACACAGCACTGGTAGACTGTCAATTTGGTGTCCAGACCTAAACGTTTCTAGAAGCAAATGCGGTTCAGACCATTCATTATTCCTGAGGCGATGCCGATCTGGTGCATGACATCAGGTCTACATCATCCATCAGTGGTCTGTACAGAACCCAGGTAGAGAAATTCCTCCACTGCTTCAACAGCATTGCTGTTGATTATGTAGGGTGCTTCGGGAGGTCCGGAGCCCAAGTTTTCGTCTTTTGATTTCTGCCATGACACATTTAATGTGCACCAATGTCCAATTAGTGGCGTTCTGAAGACATTTTATGGCACGCTTAAATTATTTAGGATTGTCTTTTGAGCTTTCTAATAATTATTGAAAGTATTTAGATTTGTCTTTTTTTAGCAGTGATCTTATGGAGGAGGCTGACATTAAGGTGGCTTCAGGAGGTTTTATTTGCCTTGCTATGGTCCACGCTTCATATCTTTGTTAGAGGAGTAGCTTCGTTCAGAAATGAACCAGGGGATATTCTTATTATTACACGCTTTTTTATATTTATTTAACTCACTTCATCTGTTGTATCCTCAAAAAAGAAATATTGTAACTCAATTTTTACACACTTCCCAATGTGCTATCGACTGCAAACTTCGTATAGGTATGTCATACTGATGACAACACGATATTCTATCATAAAAAATCCAAAACATATATTCTAAAACTTTTTACACACTTTTATTTAACTTACTATATGTGTTGTCGTATCCAAAAATCTTGTAACTCAATTTCAACCGTATTCCCAATGTCGTATCGACTGCAAACTTGGTATAGGTATGTCATACTGATGACAATACTATATTCTATCATTAAAAAAAATGTTTTTAAACAATCTTTTTAACGGCTCTAATTGTCCACGCTCAACTGACGTTGCCTGTAAATTACCACGGTCCCTTACGTCACGGCAAGCCTCGGGGAGCCATGCCCAGGGGCGGGGGTGTGGAAGGAGGGGAGGGGCGATGGGGGAAGGGGGCAGGGGGAGGGGCAGCTCGGACAGTACATTTCATTAAAGCGTGTTTAAAAAAAGTATTTTTAAACATAATTTTTTACTCTGTTTCTCAAGGGAGCATGGAAATTAATATTCCAAAATATTTAATTTCAAAATGTACCAGGCAGATTCTATTCCATTTGAATTAATGACTGATGACCAATCAGTTAAATGGATGTCATCAATATATGTTTTAGAGTAACATTTTTGGAAATATATAATTTGTACCACTTCAGGTGGCATAACTTTAGTGGTTTAAATTTCTTTATCTGGATAAAAACAGGGAAACATTTTCTAACAAAATGAAATGAGTGGGTTATCAAATAATTAACTCTTAGAAGAAATGTTCTCTGAGTGGACGTCAAACCACAAAGCCACAGAGCCACGCGACTGCCTCCTATTCTGACTTGGGCAGCTTGTGTTGGCTCACGTGTTCCTGGAGGAGGGCCTATGTGGAGATTTACAGGTCAGAGGTGCTGACCTTGATCACATGGGCAAGACCTTGTGACTTTGGGGCCAGTCACTATTGCCATGACTCGAGGATACCTCGTCTGCATTTTATTATGTGTGTGTTTAGCTCTCCTAGGTGCAGTATTAAGGCTGTGAACATTGTAAAATATGAATTGCCATAATGGCAGCTGTAGCTCTGATGCCACCATAATGGCATCTGGCCTAGTAATCTAAGAAGCATTTGCACGTGAAATCAAGTGCCTAGCCACATGGTTTACAGTCATATTGTATGCACATTAATTCCATCTTTATTGCATGAAATAAAGGATGAGGGAGCAATGTATGCACAGATTAGTGATTCGTGTAGTAATATGTATCCAGCTTATAATATGATACAGCTATGCAGAATATGACACAGTCATGTAGCAACCTTGATTATTGGCTCAGTCCATACACTATTTAACACGAGACTGCTGTATTACTGAAATGTTTATTGTTTTTTATTAAAATTTTCAGTGTTGTACTTTTGTCTGTTTGGTCTACAGTTTTACCAAAAGCATATGTGCACGCATACGTGCATATCTGTTTGTCAATAAACGCACCGGAGTAAGATGTTCAGCCTGGCTGTACGTATGTGATTGGAGGCGCGAGTTTAACTACCTGTATAGCTGAGCATATCGAAGCAAGGAAACCTCCTCCTCCAGCTTGTGCAGGGCAGTCAGTCGGGCCAGCACGCCCTGCCGTCGCACTCCACAGCCGGAGACGTTGTGCGACAGAGGCTCTTGCTTCCCACATTCACACAGGGAGCAGCTGTCACATTGCCCCCATCAATGCTTGGAAGCTGCTCACATCTGATGACAGTAGGAGCGGTTCAACTGCACCCACTGAGCCTTTGGAGGTTGAAGGAGAGCACCTAAATGAACGTATCACTGATAGGGTTATTGTTAGTCACATCCCGTGTTTCCATTCCTCGCCCAGTCAGTGCGGACACCCCACATCTTTAGGTTTAGGAGCTGTGGTAATATCGACACTGGGCATTGGGACTGCATACGCACAGGTGGATGCATATGTAATTACAGGGTGCCATCTGTTGACCAGAAGGGGTAATCACGAGTATGGGTGCGTTATATAATAACCAACTCGAAGGGGGGCGTAACTGGGTTAAAGATAAAAGGCCGGTCAGTCGGGAAGCTCCGGGAATCTGCTCTAAGGTTCTATAAGGGGGCGTGGCCGGAGGCAGGCCTGGCCACACCGGGAAGTATATATAAGGGATCCGTGACCGAAGGTTCGGGGCTGTCGAGGGGTCCGGGTCCTGGCTGCCGTCGCTGTCTTCACCGTCATCTCTTCTTCATCGTCCGGCCGCATGGCCAATCTGCTGTACAGCTCCCATCGTCGTCGTCGCTATATTAGTCAGCCAGCTATATAGTTAGACGCCGATGATGGGGCTGTGTAGATGGGTCAGCTATGCGTGGTTGTGTATATATGTCGCCCAGTGATTGTGCCTAAAGTGTAAGAAATAAATAACGTTGATGAGGAGCTGTAGCTCTCGTGCTGTATAAACTTTGTCCAGAATCTTGGACACTGCGCCTTGCTGGTATAATGTTGCTGGGGGTGGGGGGGCAGATATTGCATAAAACTAGTAGCAATAGTCGTGGGGTAGTCTTATGGTGGCTGTTGAAATTCCCAATATATGTTGCTACATGTCTAAGGGTTATTTGTCAGTTTCTACACATTGCAGATATTATGTGCCGATGTGTACAGTGTCACATAAAATGTAGTGTATGGCCTTTAATGGATGTGTAATAAACGACTTCCACGACAGGTTGAGACTTGCGTCCTTTCTTTTAGTGATGACTGCTCGGCTCCGCACTCCCTTTCTGGATGGTCACCCTCTCTCTCTCTCGCCACATGTACGCGCTCACTGCTCCTCCGTCCCCGCGCGGCTTCCTCGCTCTCTCTTCAGTCCTCGAGACTGCCACGTGGCCGGTGGCATGACGAGATGGCGGAGATGCAGTTCGGACTCCAGGCTTTCACACCGACCCCGAGTCCTCCCCTTGCCTCTCCTTATATCCCTCTCGGCGGAGCAAAGCTCTGCCTCTAACCACGCCCCCATCAGAACCTTCCCGATGGTTCCCGCATGTATCCATGAGCTCTGCCCATGACCTTTGGCCCAGATGGAACCCTTAGCCCTGATTGGCTATGACTGATGCAGCAGTGCCTATGCAGCCCTCCGTCACCCGTCAGTGTGCTCTCTCATTACAGGTGTATGGCCTTTATTTGTAGTTTTTGACATTGATTTATGTGACATATTGCCTTGGGACACATTGCCTGATGATGGGATGGAATAGCTGACAGAATTATAACCTGTAAACAAATCAATAATACCATGTGGTAAGTTTCATGCCCCACCCTTTCACCCCACACTGTCTAAGAACATTTGTTTCATCAAACATTTTAGAACACTATATTTCTTATATTTCCATGGATATTTTAATACGTTTACTGGAGTGTAGACATTTTGATGGTGACATGGCATAGTGTTGGCGCATTTGCTGCTTGTTGCATGGGTTAGCAGTTCGAGAACCTCGGCCACCCTGGTCAATACTGTGGGTGTATTAACAAATGGGATGCGTCCTCTGCATAAAATGGACATAAAAAATCCCATAGCTTATACATGTGTAATGAGATAGTGACATATACAGTGATACCTCAGTTCACGAACTTAATTCGTGAACTGACTCTGGTCGTGAACCGAATTGGTCGTGAACCGAGGCACAGTTTCCCATAGGGTTCAATGTAAATCCGGTTAATCCGTTCTGACCTTTTTTTTTGTTTTTGAAGCACAAAAATATGAAACAAATGACAATACACATTACTGTAGTACTGTACAGTATAGTAATGTATAAAGAGAGAACACTAACCTTGCTTGAGATGACTTCTGGCATGGAGGAAGGCAGGTGGGAGGCGGGTGGGAGACAGTAAGCACTCAAACGGGTGAACTGTACAATACAGTAAGTACAGTATTGTACAGTACAGTAGTACAGTACAGTACTGTATGTGCTAAAAAGCACACCAAAAATCAAAAAGTCACTGAAAGTGTCTTCACAGTACTGACAGTACTTCTTTCTGTGTCTCTTCTTCTCTCCACGATCTTCCTACAGTAAGTCACGACCATGTGACAGCCTGGAATTAGCATAAAAATGGGCGCGGCTCCTGTTCGTGAACCGAAGCGGAGTTCGTGAATCGGAGCATATTTTTATGAAATTTTCTGTTCGTGAACCGAGTTGTTCGTGAACCGAAGCGTTCGTGAACCGAGGTATCACTGTACTTGATGGAAAAGGGAAGCACGGGTACAGGCACCACTGTAAACATTATTCAATCCCCAAAGGGAGAGATATCTGGGCCAAAGGTGAAGGGTGGGGCCAGCGAGAAAGACCGGCTAGATAGTTCCACGAGAGGGCGTGGCCGGAGGTGGGGCCTAGCCACGCCTGTGGCAATATAAGTGGAGGTGGAGGAGGACTCAGGGACGTTGTGGGAAGTCTTGGGTCTGGACTGCGTCGCTGCTCGCCGTCATCTCTCTCCGTCGTTCGGCCACATGGCGGATCTCCTGCGGAGCTCCACCGCCCTTCCCCGGCACGCCGTCAGCCAGCAACGAGACCCGGAGCGGACGGGCAGAACCCACCGTGTGATTAACCGTGTGTGTAGTCAGTAGAACGTAATAGCTAAGTGTGTACTTGGAGAGTAATCCGATACCGTTGGTCTCTGCTGTGCCTGTACGTGGAATAAAGAAGAATACACTCTACACGACGTGTCACGGAAGTCGCTCATTACATTGGAGTCAGAAGTGGTTTAAAACACGGAATATAGCTGACAGAAAATGTCTAAACATCAGAAGAAGCGTAACCCACCTGTAGCGTCTTCCGACGACGATGATGAAAATGGTACCCAAGACCTGCCGGCCCCAGGAGCCGTGATCCCGGTTATGGAAACCACGGTGGGAGAGGTCGCTGCGCCGGAGACGGTCGGCGTGAACACAACGCCTCCGCACCAGTAGCCCGAAGACGGCTGGAGGATGGTGACGGAGCAACTGGACTTATTGCGGGCAGTGGTTGTGCAGCTGGTGTCGCTCCTCACCGCTTCTATGGTGGTGGGGCGCTCAACGCACGCATCGCCGGGAGGTAGCGACCGGGAATCTGGCGGGTTCATCTACAGGTGTGACGGCCGCCATTACGCGTGCGGAGGGAAGCACACAGTCAGACGCTGCCATTTTAGGCAGCGCGGGAGAGGCGCGGACGGTGGTCGCCGCGAAGGATGCGCAGAGCGTAACCTATCGTACTCGAAGACTTCCTCAAGTTAAAGAATTCGTTGCGGCAGGCAGCGACTGGACTGCCTTCACTTGGCGATTCTAGGCGGATTTCCGTTCAGTACATTGGACGGAGGAGGAGGCGCTGGTCGCTCTGCCGACTGTTTTGGACGACGACGCTCTTGCGGTCTTCAGAACTATTCCTGCTGAGAAAAAGTCCACTCTTCGGGGTGCTTATGCTGATGTAATGCGAGCAAGGAATGAGGGGGCGGATTTTGGGTCACGTGAAGAGAAGGAGGAGTCAGGGTCACGTGAGAGAGAGGATTTAGGGGGAGAACCGGAAGGGATCTGGGAGTTGAGAAGGAGTGGAAACAGGAGGAGGCCACGCTGGGCAGTGGCGAGAGGGTGGCGCGATTGCCACGTGGTGGAAGGCCACGGCACCGTTGGCCAGCGGTGTACGTGGGGCACAACAGAGCTAGTGGAGTGTGGGAAGCCAGCCGGGCGTGAAGAGCTGGCAGAGTGTGCGGGGCACACAGAGCAGCAGTGGGGCTGCAGAGCGGAGCAGCAGTGTGGCTGCAGAGCCGAGCAGCGGTATGGCTGCAGACGGAACAGCGGTGTAGCTGCGGAGTGGAGCAGCAGTGTGGCTGCAGAGTGTACGGTGGAGGAGGTGCGGGTCTGAGCGAGGACACCGTAGGGGCGAGAGAGAGACGAGAACCCGAATAAAGGACAACGGAGATCTACACTGGTGAAGAGTCCTTTTATTACACTGAGATGGCGACGCAAATTTTTTCAACGTAGGCGAGGGCAATCCGAGATGCATCTCGCCTATCACAGCGCGCTGTTGGCGTTAGTGGGTGCTGCTTACCCTGGCGTGAATCCGGAGGCCCTCGACTCATCATGGAACGAATGTTGGGACTGGCTAGAGACATGGGGGTGGTCCTACCTGTGTGTGACGAAGACATCCAAACGTCCCGGTGGGCCGCCAGGTGTCTTCAGGCCCACGATAATCAACAGCATTGGTCTCAGATGGGTTCGTGGATGGGGGACCCCAGCCGAGACGGAGAACCGAAGGGATGGTCACCGAGCAAGGTGGTGGTGGTGCCGGCCGGTGATGCATCTTCGGTGGGGGTTGTCGCTGCTCCAGTTCCGTCGTGGAATCGGACACAGGGGGACGCTGTGCGCCGTCGATGAAGCTGGAGACCACGTCAACGTGGGGACTGGAGGGCGCAGAGGCTGCCTTTGACCTGTTTCCGCTGTGGCCAGCCGGGGCACTTCACGAGGGAATGCCAGAATCGCCCTCTGACACCGACTGCTGCTCCGGTGACTGCTGCCCCTCCGATGGCTCAACCTCAATCCCAACAGGTGAGTTGATACATATCAGACACCCGGCCCATTTTACAATCTCAGACATCTGATAATTCGGGGTTCACTCACACGTTGGCACCGGGCACCAGGGTTCAGTTGCGCAGGGTGGCCTAGCTTGAGGACACAGTGGAGGAAATTGGCGCGTCGCGTGGTCGTGGTGGCTGCAGGTTCTTCGGCGGTGTCGGGTTCCGTGCAGGGAGTGGTACGTGTATTGATGGACACAGGAGCCTCGGCTACAATTATTTTGGACATTATATTTCAATTGTTGTCGATTCCGGCTCATCAAATATGACTTGTTGTTAATGCTTGTGTAGTGGCGAATGGTGGCAGCATGGGCATCATTGGTCAGGTGGATTCCCGCATTGTAATTGGCGAAGTGGCCGTGCTTGGCCTCTCCTGATCTCGAGGTCGCTAGCGGTCCCCTACCTTTTGGGTACCGATTTCCTAGAGAGGATGCCCATCAAAATCCTCATTGACTAGGGTTGTTTGGAAATGCCGTCGGGTCAAAAATTGCTTTTTTTGCCATCGTCACAACCACATTCGGCAGCATGTATCAGGAATCAAGCCCTTGTTGATGTTGCGGTGGAGATCCTACCGGGATTCCGGATGCTTGTACCGCTCCGCTATCATAAGGAAATTAAAAGTGTTGATTTGACGGCTGGGGCCTTTTTGATCCCTTCGAATACAGCGACTTGTGGACTGGCGCTAGTTGGTGCACAGACGGTCCTTTGCTCCGACCAGGCCCCGTTCTTGCAAGTGCTTAACGGGGGCCCGGATGCGGTGGTGGTTCAAGCAGGTACGGTGTTGGCTAATGCCACCACCGCGTATTGTGAACATGATGCCGTTATGCCGCAGGCCGGCAAAATCCCATCACCACCTCCACGCGGTGCCGGCTGGATTCCAACCAACGGTGAGGGTCTTTGGCGTCAGATGGAGCGACCCACCGGCCAAAGTATTTCTGTGTCGCATCTATGGCAACGTCAAATCAACTTGGAACAAGCTAGGGCGCCCCTCGGGGGAAACGCGCGCCGTCCTCGCCCAAACGACGCGAGAAGTGGACGAGGGCTACCTGCTCATGGATGGGGCAGGCTAAAGAAGTTAGTCCGACTACGGCTGGGAACACTCAACATCGGAACATTGACAGGGAGAAGTCGAGAATTGTCAGCTGCCCTAAAGGCCCGTCGTATCGACATCGTATGCATCCAAGAAACGAAGTGGAGTGGAGCAAAGGCCAGGGAGATTGGAGAAGGATACAAACTGTTCTACAACGGTGAAAGAAACACCAAGAACGGCGTTGGAATCGCAGTCAGCCAAAATCTACGAGACAACGTCGTGGCCGTCCACCGTGTTTCCGACCGCCTCATGTCCATCGAAATCGACTCAAACGACCTACGCCTCCGGGTGGTATCTTGTTATGCGCCGCAGCCCGGCTGCCCAGCAGATACCAAGGAGGAATTTTGGGAACAATTTGATGGACACATGCAATCGATAAATGGAGAAGAGCAGTTAGTAATTGGTGGAGACCTAAATGGACACGTTGGAAGCGCCCGGGATGGATACCCTCGAAACCATGGTGGCCAAGGATATGGTACCCGGAACGATGAGGGAAACCGAGCCCTGGACTTTGCGGAAGCCCATGATCTTGTCCTCGCCAACACCTTCTTCAAGAAGAGACCGTCCCATCTCATTACGTACGCCAGTGGTGGGAGATCAACTCAAATTGATTACTGGCTTGTCAAGCGGGATAAGCTGAAAACGGTGACAAACACTAAAGTCATACCATCGGACAACATCGCCCCACAACATCGCATCCTGGTCATGGACATAAAAATGGACATTGGCCAGCGACATCGCCCACCAACAACGGACAGCAGCGAATTAAGTGGTGGCGGATGAAGGAATGCAAGGATCAGCTGAGAGTCGCCCTCAATCAGATTGACGTGAACACCAACCGACCAGCGAATGCGATTTGGGAAGATCTCGCCGGCCAACTGTGCACAGCAGCAACGGAAGCACTGGGGCTAACTAAGCCGGGAAAACACTTCATTGACAAGCAAATATGGTGGTGGAACGAAGAAGTTCAGCTAGCAGTGAAAGAGAAGAAGCTAGCTTTCAAGAAGTGGCGCCAAACGCTCGCAGATCTGGATTACCAACAATACAGAAACTGCAAATCGGCAGCGAAGCGAGTAGTAGCAGCGGTGAAATTAGCTCAATACGACCAACTGTATGTCGAACTGGACACCCCAGAAGGTGCCAATAAGATCTATCGACTGGCAGAGGCGCGCCATCGTTCGACTCAGGATATTGGTCAGGTCAAATGCATAAAGGATGAGAATCACAGCGCTCTCAGAGACCCGCCCGCCATCCTTCAACGCTGGAGCGACTACTTCTCTGGAATCTGCAACCAGGAATTTCCCCACCCACCTATTATTAGCGCTGAACACGTCCTCGGTCCGGTTTCACCTATCACCATCACCGAAGTGGAACAAGCTATCAAGAGAATGAAGAATGGGAAAGCGACTGGCCCGGACGATATCCCTGCTGAGGCCTGGAAGATCCTTGGCAGGCAGGGTGCTGCCCTCCTTACCCAGCTCTTCAGCACCATCACGAGCACCGGTGAGGTCCCAGAAGCCTGGTCGACCAGCACGACGGTTCCAATTTGGAAGGGTAAAGGGGACGTGGCAGAATGCTCGAATTACAGGCCAATCCGGCTCCTGTGTCATGCGATGAAGATCTTTGAGCGAGTTTTGGACACGAGGATTAGAAACATCATCACCCTATCACCCAACCAATGCGGCTTCGTCAAAGGATGTGGCACTACGGACGCCATATTCGCGGCGAGGCTCCTGCTGGAGAGGCACAGAGAGAAGAACAAAGCTGTGCACGTGTCGTTCCTCGACCTTGAAAAGGCATTTGACAGGGTCCCCCACGACCTCATCTGGCACTCGCTTCGATCCCATGGAGTCCCTGAAACCTACGTGCATTGGGTGCAACTCCTATACAAGAACGTCACCAGTGCAGTCAGGTGTGCAGTGGGCATATCACCGCCATTTCCCATCAGCGTTGGAGTGCACCAAGGATCGGCCCTGTCACCACTCCTGTTTATCCTGTGCATGGACACGATCACTGCCGACCTGCACACGCCCCTGCCATGGTCAATTCTCTACGCGGATGACGTCCTCCTCTCAGATGAAGAGAGAGGAGAAGTGGAAAGACAAACGCGCCTGTGGAAGGAACGTTTGGACGAAAACGGGATGAGGTTCAACATCAAAAAGACGGAGTATATGGAGTGTGGCCCCCAAACCGACGGCACCATCAGCATTGACGGAGAAGATCTGAAGAAAGTGACGGACTTTAAGTACCTGGGCTCCACCATCAGCTCAGATGGTAGCATCACGACTGATGTGAGGTCACGAGTCAATGCGGCGTGGATGAAATGGAGGCAAGTCACCGGAGTCCTCTGTGATCGGAAAATGCCGGATAGGCTGAAGGGAAAAATATACAAGACCATCGTCCGACCGGTGGCACTCTATGGATCCGAGTGCTGGCCAGCCACAACTGTACACGAACAAGCTCTCCACACCATGGAGATGAGGATGCTCAGATGGAGCCTCGGGCTCACTCGATGGGATCGTGTCAGGAACGAAGACGTTCGGAAGCGACTTGGTGTGGCCCCCATTGCGGACAAGATGCTTGAGGCAAGGCTTCGGTGGTACGGCCATGTGATGCGAAGTGAAGAGTCATCAGTGGCCAAGACTGCCGTGCGTATTGAGCCAGAGGGCCGCCGTCCACGCGGACGTCCGAAGAAGCGATGGATGGATCGAATAAAGGAAGACATGAAGACGGTCAACGCATCCCCTGAAGATGCCCTGGACCGAGCCAAATGGAGAAGACAATGCCGAAAAGCGGACCCTGTGCCACAGCGGGAACAACGCTAGGAAGAAGAAGATGCCGTTATGCCGCAGACTGTTGTGGGTGCTATTGATCGCGTTGGGGTCGTGGATGGGATGTGGGCTGAAGCTTTGTGTCCGGAGAATTCGCAGTTGTCTTCTGAGCAACGGAACGACTTGCGGTTGCTCTTGTGCGAATTCTCTGACGTTTTCAACAAGAGTGAATTTGATAACGGTCGGACCTCCCTGTTGCATCACCGTATCGACACAAGGGAGGCCGGCCCTATTCGTCAGAACTTGTACCATTTGAGGCCAGTGGAAAAAGAACGTGTACAATGGGCGGTCGATGACATGTTGGCCGCTGATATTATTTCTTCATCTGATAGCCCTTGGGGAGTGCCCGTCGTGCTTAATGCAGATGTCTTGTCCCGGTTGCCTCAATTTCCTCGTTGTCCATGTTCGTCAGGGGCAGGCCATTGTGTTGCAGCCAGCTGCCGTTATGTCTGCGGTTGCTGGTTCGGAACCTGCAGGGCCAGCTACGTCGGTTGATAGCATGTTGCAGCTTGCACTCTGCTTGGGTGCACGAGCAGCTGAATGACGATTCCTTAGGGTCTTGCGTGGTCGCACGGAAAATGCACTGGAAAACTATCGTGTCAGCTGATGGGCCCCGATTGATCCTTCATGACGTCCTTTTGCTATGCAGAGAGGACATATTAGATTGCTGGCGGCTTGTCGTCCCACCGCTCTCCGGGGTGACTTGGTTCGCACGCTGCACGAGAATAAGCTGTTGCAAGTCCCTCTTGACACTGCAGCGTGACTATTATTGGCCGGAGATGACAGCCGATGTTTCCAGATGGATCCAAGGATGTGTTCAATGCGCACGCAGGAAACCGCCGCAGTGGAAGTCCCAATTCGGTTCGCGTATCAACAAATTGAGGATACACCTGCTGCTGCTGAGCCTGCTGCTCCTGTGCCTCCTGTGCTGCAGTCCATGCCCCCGGTCGATCCGGTGGTTGGGGCACCGCCCGAGCGGGAACAGGAGGCCGTCCCCGTGGACAGACCGGCATTGCGGACTCGGTCCAAATATTTGTGGTTCCGTTGATCCTTACTCTCGAATTACTCAGGAATGTCGGAGTGTCTAGGGTTGTTACGTTTGGTTCCCTTCCTCTGTCGTGCCCCTTATATATTCCCTTCTCGCCGTGTTCCCTTGTATTGCGGGCTATTGTTCCACGCGTTGTCCCGCTCTTTAAGGCACACGTCACGAGTCCTCCTTTACTCCTCTTTATTGTCCATCTTATGCTGCACATATGTGCTCTTACGTTACTTGAATATTATCCGGACGGATACCTCTCCCCAAAGGAAGAGTATCTGGGCCAAAAGTGAAGGGTGGGGCTGGCCGAGAAACTCCGAGGACCAGCTAGAAAGTTCCACGAGAGGGCATGGCCAGAGGCAGGGCCTAGCCGCGCCCGCGGCAATATAAGCGGAGACGGAGGAGGACTCGGGGTCGGTGTGGGGAGTCTTGCGTCCGGACTGTGTCGCTGCTCGCCGTCATCTCTCTCCGTCGTTCGGCCACGTGGCGGATCTCCTGCGGAGCTTCACCGCCCTCCCCAGCACGTCATCAGCCAGCGGCGAGACCGGTAGCCGACAGGCAGAACTCGCCTTGTGATTAACCGTGTGTGTAGTCTGTAGAGCATAATAGCTAAGTGTGTACTTGTGGAGGAAGCCAATACCGTTGGCCTGTGCTGTGCCCATACGTGGAATAAAGAAGAGTACGCTCTACACGACGTGTCGCGGAAGTCACTCTCTACACATGTGTAGTGTAGTAATGCATGCGCAGCTGATGAGAGGCATGTGTTGTAATTGAGTGACGCACATGCAGCTGAGGATAGGCGTCTGTGTGTGGGCTGCGGGTTGGCTGTCGGGCAGATCCTGGAAGGTGGGCGGAGTCTAGCTGGTGTGGGAACGCACAAGGGTCTTCTTCTTTGTCCTGAGCAGGTGTGGGCGGTATAGAAGAGAGTAGGGGTAGCTGGATTAAGGTGTACCACGCGTGGTGTTATGCGTGAAGTGTAGTGTGCGCTCACAACTGGCGTGTATGGAGATTAATAAAGATTGCGCAGGTGTTATGTTACCTTGCCCTCGAGTGAGTTCCACACTACACATGTGTAGTGTCGTAGGTCTCTTCTTCCTTTTCGAGGCTTGTGTGTGTGCGGGTGGCGTGTGGCACACACACTCATTCGAAGACAAGGTAGTTGCAGGGGGCACCATCCTTCTTTATTATCTCTTGTTCACGCCACCAACTCCGGCCCCTTCTCTCTCTCACGACCACGCTGCCATACAACCCGGCCCAGACACGACCCTGTCCGCATTGCACCGACGTCGTCGACCGAGACAGCCAACTATTGTCCAGAAGTGCAATGATCGGGCGAAGGCGGCAGTGACGAAGGGGCAGCGACGACGACACGAGTCCGCTGCCAGAACCAGCAGCCCAGAGCTCTCGCTCTCCACTGCTCATATTCCCCTCGGTGCGGCTTGGCTCCGGCTGACCCGCGCCTCCCTTCTCCAACCCACCAGAGGGTTACAGGGGCCTACCCACGAGGTCTACTGTGACCCTTGCCCCTGTTCCTCCGCCCTGCCGGTACACCCGTGTATATGCTCAACGGCGTGTGTGCTAAGTGTCTACCTGTAGTCACAGTTGCTTAGCAGCAATCAGCACTATGTCACTACACATTAGATTTGAATGACGCAAAAAAGAAATATACTACATTATTCATCACTATTATTGATGTTTTTATGGGGCTATATAAACCTGTCAACTATTCCATCAATGTAACATTTAATAAAACAGTACTGTAGTGAAACCAGCATGAGGTCAGACAAGGATGTGGGGTCAAATAGATCAAATGTCAAGATGTGCACTCCAAAGTAACCACCTGTGTGGTCACTGCAAAAAAGTTCACACAACACCCTCCCCCTCACTTGCCTTATTTTCATCTGTCTTGGACTATATGGGAAAATGCTGTTAGTGGTTATCATTCACTGTGGTGAGATGTTAAGCTCATTGGATTCCTTCAGTATGAATTAATATTCTGATGTTGAACACCCTCGTCTGGTATGGTGGAGTACGTGGGTTTAATCCCGACTCTGATGCCTGTATATTTGGAGTTTGCATGTTCTCCCCGTGGTCGCGTGGACTCTTCTCCGGGTCCTCCGGTTTTGCCCTCAACATTTATAAGCATGCATTTAGAGTATTTGGCTTCTATAAATGTAAACGTGATAAGCCACTTCATTGAGCTTTCATTTGTGGCCAGGTCTCTTCAGAAAATAGCTACTGTATATAGCTCAGTGGGTCTTTCCTAGTAAAATAAAAAAGTGTTTAAAGTTTTAGTTTATTTCTGTGGTGGCAACATTGACGATAAATGTTTGAACTTTGGACCCAACCCTAGGTTGACTTATCATTTACTGTTACAGTAAAGCCAGTACCAGGGCAGCAGAATTGAGACAAGGTGGCTGTTGTGCTTATCTGTGGAGCGGTGTGTTTACACGTGTGTATTTTTCTGTGCTTACGCAATTACTGTTGTGTAAGCTTACATGTGTTATAAAAGACTCCATCAGGCACTGCTGGTCTCTGCTTGTCTTTTATTCAGGTTCTTCTCCGCACCCGCTGGTCTCCACCACGGACCAGCGTCGTCTCGCGCGCGCCCCGCACACGCTCCCTCTCGCGTGCCACGCACACACCTCTGTTAGCTCCTCTACTCCGCGCTCCGCACACTGCTGGCTGACGGCGTGCTGAGGTCCTTCGGCCACGTGGCCGATGGCGCGGATCTCTCTCTCACCACCCAACGTGGCTCAGACTCTTAACTTCCCCGACTGCCCCGATCTCTTCCGGGCTCCCACTTATATCCATTCCCCCCACGTGACCCTGACTCCTCCCCTTCCGGATCGTCAGATCCGGCCTTCCCATACTACCCTGCTGGCTCCGCCCCCATTTACCTCGCCTTCCATTGGAGCCGAGGTGAACGGTGGCCCCTCCCACACGCCCCGCAGACCAGGCTCCGCCCCTCAATACCCCGGGCCATGTGATTGGACCAGAGCCCAGCAACAACCCCATTTACGCTCGCATTACATGACCCCCCCACCCTGATGAAAAAGCCAGCCATCCTGGCTGCAATAGGACAAATAATGCGAGCGACAGCATCACAATCAGAAATCACCAGACACAACGAAGAGTATAACAACAACACAATTAACGAAAGGGAAGAGATTTGGAACGAGTGCGGGTCGCCGGCCCGTCTTTCACGAGAGGCGGCGCCCTCAAAGGTCACAGTCCCGACAGGGTTTTAGGAGCGGCGGAACCGGAACCATCCGCCGCTGGTGGAGGCCAGTCCGTCCCAGCACCCCGTTCCCCAGAGAGGTCCGTAGTCGGGGCCCCCTGCAACTGCATCCACGGCGGGGTTGAAGGGGCAGCAGGGCCAAGTGTCCCCACCGCCGTGGTAGGCCCACCCGGTGCAGGAATCCCTGTGTCCGGCAGGATCACAGCCGGCCCGTCTGACACGGTTGACTCTCCGGCGTTGACGTCGCGTCCCTGGCCGGGGACTCCGGCTGAAGAGGCGGGCGAGGGCGACTCCGACAGTCCCGCGCAAAGTGTCCAAGACGCCTGCAGCAGTAACACGACGAGTCGGCCCGCCGCCCAGTTCCCCCTCCGTCTCGGCGATCCCTCAGCGTTGGCCCGGAGCGCGACTCCGCTCCCCCTCGAGGAACCCACTGGCCCACCACCGCAGTGAGAGCGCCAGGCCCCCTCTCGTCCGGCACGAAGACGGCCTTCAACGGAGTCCACCCGACGGCGTCTCCTCCACGGTCGGGCTCCCTGTCCAGGTGGTCATCTGCGCCCAACGGCGCAAGTTGAACTGTGCGTCGAGGCACTTGGCTGCCATCCGGGAAGTCAGCTGCTCATAGCCGCACACCGGCAGCGGAATGCCCAAGTCTTTGGACAGCTCCAACATCTTACCCAGTATCAAGGGCTCCAACAAGTCGGGCTCCGTCTCTGGATACGCGGCCATGGCCAGCTCAAGCACAGCGCCCCGGAAAGCAACAGGCGATTCCTCCGTTGCCCGTTGCCTCTGGACGAATCTGTAGTGTGCGTCGTCCGGAGGCTCGTACACTTCCGCCATTTCGTCGAATGCCTCTTTCAGCATCGCCTTCTTCGCGGCTGCGATGGAGCGGAAGAATTTCAAAGATTTGTCATCCAGGAGCGTCGGCAGAACTTCCAAGGCCTCCGCATCCGTCCACTTGGCGGATCGGACGGCCGGCTCAAAACGCCACGCAAATGCGCTCCAATCTCCTCCAACTGAGAATTATTTAATCGTCGTCAGGCGATGGCTGCGAGTCCCCAAGCTGCTGTCTTCCGATGCAGGCATCCCATGTGGCGGCGACAAGATGGCGGCTTCCCGCCGTTCGGCCGCGACCACACTCAAGATGGCAGCATCCTGCCCCGTGTCGGAGAGGGCGGGAAGCCTCGCAGAGGCCCCAATGGCGGATGGCTCGGCCCCACCCGAAGGCTCCCCACTTGAAGGCCCGCCGCGTGGCTGTCGCGGCATCGTCGCTGGCACTACCAAGGTAACTAAATCCAGCAGAACGGCCCGCAGCGAATCACGCTGGTCTGCCACGTGTCGCCAGCCGTCCTCGGCACCCGTTGACGCAGACGGCCCAGCCGCCGCGACGACATCTCGTACTCCTGTCGTGTCGCTCGCCGCCACTTCACCCACGTCCTCCATGGTCAGGACCGCTACCGCCGGAGGAAGGTCCTCTTCGTCTTTTGAAGATGGTGCAGGTATATTCTTTTTCTTGAGATGTTTTACATCTCGTTCCACTTCTGACACCAGTGTAATAAAAGACTCCATCAGGCACTGCTGGTCTCCGCTTGTCTTTTATTCAGGTTCTTCTTCGCACCCTGCTGGTCTCCTCCACGGACCAGCGTCGTCTTGCACGCGCCCCGCGCACCGCTGGCCGACGGCGTGCTGAGGTCCTTCGGCCACGTGGCCGATGGTGCGGATCTCTCTCTCACCACCCAACGTGGCTCAGACTCTTAACTTCCCCAACTGCCCCGATCTCTTCCGGGCTCCCACTTATATCCATTCGCCCCACGTGACCCTGACTCCTGCCCTTCCGGATCGTCAGATCCGGCCTTCCCATAATACCCCGCTGGCTCCGCCCCCATTCACCTCGCCTCCATTGGACCAGAGCCCAGCAACAACCCCATTTACGCTCGCATTACACATGTAATCTCGTCCATGATACTGCAACACTTTCTCAATGCTCATATCTGTTTTGTTGTCCTTAATAGGTGCTCACTAATCGCATTTGTCCATGTAGTTTATAAGAACTTTGTCTTAAAGTGTGTATTCAGTAAGGAATGGTAGAGTCCTGGCTACTGTACTTACAGCATTTCATTAGTGACATATTTGATCTGGTCCTGGCCCTCCCCTATGTCGACTCACCCTTCAATAAGTATCTGGTGCAGCACTGCAACCAGACATGGTCCTGACTATATCATCCCATCTTTCCCAATGTCACCCTTCAAAGGTTCGCAAATAACACTTGTCCCAAGCCTATACAGAGATGATTTCGTGACTGCAGAAATTCATATTCTTTGGGTCTTTCTGTGAAGTCACGTCGATAGGTTCAAAGAAAATAACAAAAAAAAGACACAAAGAATATGGCTCGAATGTATTATTGACTTGCTCACAAATACGCTTGAACACGTAAAGAAATATATCCTACGCAACCAGAGTGCGTCTCTACATGCGTGCAACTTATTTCACAAATCAATGGGAATCCAATTTTTGGAAGACTCTACCAATAAAATGACAAGTCATTCTTCTGGAAGATGTTGCCTCTCATTGGTTTGTATTGGACATAATAAAAAAAAATTCTGGGAAGAAAATGTTGTGAATTAAAAAAGCATGTTTTAGCTTGATGATTGTTTTGGTTTGATCCATGTGTAGTGGGCTACGCAGAGGCGCACACTCGAACTTGGAGGCAACACGTTAATTTCCTAACACAATGGGGTAACTATATTATCACTCGACAGATAACGATCTAGGATGGTTACCACCATGATTAACTACATAACCACTCGACGGGATAACTATACAATCGGACTAGGTCAGCGAACACACTGCGTGGTCCACGATGCCGTGCGTGGAGCCCGAAGACCGAAGACTGAGGACCAAAAGACCGAGGACCGAAGACTGAAGAGATGTAGCAACGCGGGTTGATTCCAGAAGACAGCCGCAATTGCTCTCGGGCCGAACGTGGCCTTGCTTGAAGTATCTGGAGCCAACATCACGTGTCCCTCAAGTCCCCTTTTGGGTCACCTTGCTACCCCGTGCCGGTCACGTGTCCTCTCGGGTTCACCCAGACGTCACGTCCTCACCCGACCTCTCTCCCACTGTCACCCAAACTATGCTCGCTCGGGTCCTTCTGTTCCATACTAATTTTGGTGCTAAAGAAAGGCTCCACACATACAGTACTGCTCTTCTGTTGGTACTGGCGCTACACCACATCACCCCCCCTTTGTAAAACACAGCTGTCTCGGCTGATAGCCCCCGTAAAAAAAAAAAACACGAGTGTGCCTCTAAAGAATTAAAGCATTTCAACAGTTAGAACAGACGACGACGGTGCAATAAATACGTTATACACACTATGTACAATTCCGAGAAGGAGAGGGCGAGTGAAGAGAGGAAAAGAAGAAAAGATAAAAAAATGTGAGCAATGTACAATGGCCGGTTTACCCTCCCACGAATAGCACAAACATACTCCCATGTGTGTGTCAGCACACGCGAGTAGAGCCAGGATCAGCCGATGACCCATCTGACTCGCGCGTGTAACCACCAGCAGATGGCGTAGAAAGGAATGGCACGCTGTCATTTCAACTGGGCAGTCTTTGAACGAGTCCTTGTTGCCAGGCCCCCAGCTGAAGTGGGCCTGAGCTCCCTGGAGGTCCCGGGTGAAAATTGAAGATGGCCTAATGGGCGCAGCCCCTCTCGAGGATTCACAATGATGGGCGGAGAATGGGCAGGCGATGGACGCCTTGCACCCTGCAATCCGTCCGGGGTTGGCGTAACCGGCGACGTCGAGGATGTCAGGCACTTCGATCCTGTGGGCGGAATGACAGAACTCCCCTGAGGCACGACATCAGCAGATGCACGCTCCAGCTCAGCAGACACACCTGACACCAGGCCCTTGGGTAATGGAGATGAAGGGATCTCGCAAGGCGACTGGTGCACAAACCAACGCCAGCGACTGCACTGTATCTGCACACACGTGGCCTGTTAACCTGTACCACGTTGACCGGACCCGCCAAGGTTTGTACAGTTTGGGCGACATACCCACAGGTACCTGTGGACAGTGCAGCTAAGCCTTGTCACCTGGTGCCCATTTATTTCCTGACACCCGGAGCCCCCTTAACCTTTCATTTGCCGACTGCCGCGAGATCGAATTCTGCCTGTAAGCCTCCCGTGCTTCCGACACCCGCTAGAGGGTAAGGCGCATGGGCCAGGCATGTCAACATTTTTCCTTGTAGGCTCCGGGTTTAGTTGGACATCAACCGGAGGATCGTGTTCCCTCCAGTACATTAAAAAGAACGGCGAGCACCCGGCGGAAGCACGAGGAGTCATCCTGTAGGTTGCAAGAACCCCCAGAATGTGCAAGTCCCAGTCGGACTGGGCTTCGTTGACCTGCTGATTCAACATAGAAGTCAGGGTCCTGTGCAGCCATTCCACCATTCCATCTGTCTGGGGGCAATAGGGCGATGTACGCACTTTTTTTTACCCAACAGGTCACACACCTCCTTCAACAATTTAGATGATTTTTTTTTGCCTTGGGCAGTAAGGAGGCGTTCCGGAACCCCCTGATCCAACACATAGCCGTGGAGGAATGCCTCAGTAATAGCTGCAGCCGACTGGTTTGGAAGCGGCCAGGCCATTGGCCAGCGAGGGTGGAAAAGAATCGGGCCCCCGACAAGGCATCCAGGGAGTCATCCATACGTGGTAACAGGTATGCGTCAGCAACCGAGACTTTGTTCAACTTCCTAAAGGCCACGCAGAACCTCAAGGTGCCATCCTGCTTTTTGACGAGCACAATAGGAGCCCCCCACGGACTAATAGAAAGGGCGATGATATCTGCAGCTAGCATTTCCTCGACCGCGGTGCGAACGTGCTCCTTCTCAGCAGGGCTCAACCTATAGGGGTTCTGGCGAATGGGGGCCGCATTTTCCATGTCAATGTGGTGGTGGACCAATGACGTTCGGCCAATGTCGTATTTGTGTTTGCTAAACACATCCGCAAACTCTAGAAGAAGTGCCCGCAACGCAGACCTTTACACAGCTGACAAGTCAGGGCTTTCCTCACAGAGCGCATCCAGCCATGCCCCGTCATTGTCACCCCCTGTCTCAGCAGCCGCGATAATCCGCGGGGGCTCCGTCCCCTGACATCGGTTTCCGCGGGCGATGCATGGGCCAGTACTGTGCCTGCCTGTATGACAGTGGGCTCCAGACCAGTATTTAGAATCTGAATGAACAGCTGCTGGTCATGTCTGACAATGGTTTGGGCTCCCACTAACGCAAGTCCCGGGCGCTTTATTGGATGGACTCAACAGGACACCTCCCTTGGTGGCCTCCCTATCGAGTTCCCACTTGAGACGCAAGGGCTCAAGCATTTGCGCTCCAGGGGGAATCCGAACCGTATCCCGCACGAGCGCCGGAACCACCACGTTTACTCTTCCCAGTCGAGTGGGGGAGGGTAAAAAGGCCATCCTATGGCCGGAATTAAATTCCAGGCACCCCTGGTCGACGAAGATTTTTAGGGGCATTTTGCCCAGAAAATCCGTACCGAGCAAGCAGGGAACGGCCAATGATTTAGAGACCAGCACAGGCCCGGTTAATTGAATATTGCCAATGGCCATTGTAGCCAACACTTGGCCCACAATACCCAAGGAACCGCCATTTGCCGCAAAACACGGGACATCAACTGGACGGAGGTTAGCCAATTTAGCGAGCAAGCATTAAAAAGTGGTTTCAGATATAATGGTAGCGGATGCACCCATATCAACCAGCATCCGCACCTCCATCCCTTGCAACGAGCCGATGATGGCCGATGAAGCCACGGCCGCCGCCACAATACGTTGGCCCAACTCCGACCACTGAGCAGGACGTAATGGCCACCCGTCCGCCGCCGATTCTCGACGTACGCGCCCCACTGTGTGAGCTGACGGCCCTCCCCCCTGCGAGTGGCGATCAATGTCCGTCATGGATGCGTGATGTGAATGCAAGGGCCGAGTGTGAGGTGCAGCCCGACTCGCCTGTGAGCCCTGAAGACGCCGGTACCCAGGATGTACTCCCAGGATCGGTGCGGCACCCCTTGGAGATGTGGCCCGGATTGCCGCACTTGAAGCACACAAAGGGGGACGACGCAGGCTTGGATGAGGCCCCCGTCCATTGATCACGATCGTCCCTCCGTCCCGGACGTTTCTCCTCCAGCCGCCCTCGTTTAGCGATGCGAAGGCCTGAGAGGGCTCCCCTCATCGTCTGATTTCTCTTTAGCCGGACCTGCACACGCCACTATCTTCGCCCTGCGCTTGCCAATGAGGTGGGTCTGAATAGACCTCGCGACCCGCAGCGGCGTCAATCATCATCATCTGTCCACCCCACCAGCTCGGACGTAGCCTTGAAGCGGCGACTAAAGGCAACCAATCACCACCCTTCGAGACGAATTCCTTAATGAAGGGAAGGCGTCGCTTAAGCTCGGGATCCTCCCTGAGAATTTCTGGCGGGACGCCCGAAATGGCGGGAATTTCTTCCTGCGCACCGCTCAAAATGGCAGCCGCTTGAGCGGGCTGCGTCTCCCGCGCTTCCCACCGTTGGGACGCAGCGGCGACTGGGTCCTCTCCTCACCTCGTGGCCCGGCCCCTCCAGCCCGGTCGGCCGGCTCGTCCAGGTCCATCGCCGCCACCCACACTGCCGCGGCAGACAGCAGAGCAGTCAAGCGCTGGCCGCGTGGTCGTCTGTCTTTCCCTGCCGCCGGCGGAGTGGTGAGGTCTCGACGAGGTCCTGCTCCATAGGGACCATCCCCTCGCGGTCCATCGCTAGGCTCGCCTCTCCTGGAGGTGGCAGGCATCGCCCCCCTCTTCATCACCATCAACTGAAGACGATTTTGCAGGCTGTTTGCTTCGTGTATACATCGTAGCCTATGTAGCACCTATCAAAATAAATTTACTTCCGACACCAGATGTTATGCGTGTCTGACGAGGCACACACTGGGATAGGAGGCACCACACTTTATTCACCTTGGCAGTAACAGCTACAACAAGGCTACTCTATACCCAACGAGAGAGAGGGAGGATTCTTCATACCCAGAGCCTTAACACTCTCCGTTCCTGCTTCCACCGGCGTGACCATACCCCATCATTCTTTCTCTCTCTCTGTGTGTCCTTGTGATGTCTGTCTGCTTGTATGTCTGTCTATAGTTTTCTAGTTAGATTTTTGTTACTATTTCTTTATGCCTGATGATGATTGCTTGTGTTGCAATCGAAACGTCGTAATATGCTATTATTTAATTTATTATTTTATCTTTAGACGTGACTTAACCGAAAGAACCAAAGAATCATACCCCATCAGTTCCTCAAACTGACTGTCCCACACTGTCCGAAGGCTCCGCCTCTTCCCTTTCCCTTCCCCGAGCGTGGCTCCACCCCGCCTCTTGCCACGTCACTTCCCCTGACTCTCCCGATGGCACCCGAGCCAGCGTGACAGGCCCCTCGAGTCCCCATCGGCAGGTAAGTGCAGGTAAGGGAGCGCATCTCCTCACAACAGTCACACCCCAGGGACGCCATTTACGTCCCTGCACATGCATGAGGATCATCTGAGCTATCAGGGGGGTAAAACGTCCGCTGATGCCATGACAGAGAGAGGCAGTCCCGCGTCAGCCGGCTTACAGCACCCCGCACCCGTGAGACAAGCACACCTGTCACTCGGTGGCAATCGAGACAGCGCATCCACATTAATGTGACAAGCACCCTTCCGGTAGGAAACTTTAAACGAGTATTCCTGAAGGACTTCCAGCCATCGGAGAGCTAGCCGGATGGCTGTTCGCAGCGCGTACTGGGGAGCTGCATGGTCCCTGCCGTACCTCAAAGCTCCTGCCATAGAGGTTGCATGAAGACCACGATAGTCAGCAATTCTCGGTGCGTCATGCAGTAGCGCTGCTCGGCTGGGGATAATACCCTGCTGCCATACGCAACTACGCTCTCCCCCGCGTTCACAACCTGGGATAACACGGCGCCAATTCTGGTATTACTGGCGTCCGCGTCCAGGACAAAGGGCAATGAAAAATCGGGTATAGAAGGGGAGGTGCATTGATCAAGCCCTCCCGAAGCGCGACAAACACAGCCTCCTCCTCCTCCCCCATCAAAACTTTTGACCCTTGGAAAATGTGGAGAGGTTTCGCGATAGTGGCAAATCCGGGCACAAAACGGTGATAGTAAGAGGTGAATGCAATAAAAACTACGTACTTCACCCACTGACTTGGGGGTCGGCCATGTGTGCACAAGCGCAGTCTTATCTGGGTCAGTCGCTATCCCCGACTCACTGACAATGTGCCCCAGGTACCGAACAGATATTTGCAGCAGATTACATTTCTGCAACTTAAATTTTAGGTTCACTACCTGCATTTTAAGAAAAACTGCCCGTAAACGTTGCAAATGCTCCTCGAACGAACGGCCAAAAACAATTACGTCATCCAAGTAAATCAAACAGGAGTCCCATTGGAGCCCTGCCAACACAAGCTCCATGAGCCGTTGGAACGTGGCTGGAGCCGAGTGGAGACGCATTGGGAGCCGATTAAATTCAAACAACCCCTGTGGTGTACGAAACGCAGTTTTGGATTTTGAGCTCTCATCCAGAGGCAACTGCCAGAACCCCGACAGCAAGTCAAGTGTTGAAAAAGAACATGCCCCCGACGAGTCATCCATTCGCGGGTATGCGTCAGTCACGGAGATCCTATTTAACTTGCGGAAGTCAACACAAAACCGCAAACTCCGATCATGTTTCTTGACGAGGACTATGGGAGCTCCCCACTGACTGTTAGATGGCCCGCCTGCACCTGCTTATCCTGAGCTGACCTCACTGTTTGCAACCCCGTGCAAGAATGCAACTGCTGTTTGCAAACCCTGCGCGTGTTGCGCCACTACACACATTTTAGCTTGATGCATGTGTAATGAGATGATGGCACCTGCTGGCTGGGAAAGGGAAGCACCAGTATGGGCACCACTAAAGTCAACATCCAATCTGGAAGGGAGAGGTATCTGGGGCAAAGGTAATAGGCGGGGTTGGCCGAGATGCTCTGGGAACCTGCTAGAAGGTTCCACGATAGGGCGTGGCCAGAGGCAGGGCCTAGCCACACCTGGGGGATATAATCAGGGTCAGACCAGGGCTCGGGGTTCGTGTGTGGAGTCTTGGGTCCGGACTGCGTCACTGCTCGCTGTCATCTCTCTCCGTCGTCCGGCCACATGGAAAATCTCCTGCGGGCTTCCATCGCCATCCTCGTCATGCCGCCAGCCAGCGGCGTACCCGAGTGTGGACGGTGGAACTGTGCCGAGTGATCGGCCGTGTGTGTAGTCAGTAGAGACATAATATCTCAGTGTGAGAAGAATCAGGTTGGCCCGTGTTGTGCCCGTGTCAGAATAAAGAAGTACCGTCTACACGATGTGTCACGGAAGTTGCTCATTACACATGTTTTAGCTTGATGCATGTTTTGGCTTGATACATGTTTTGGCTTGATGTATGTTTTAGCTTGATGCATGTTTTAGCTTGAGGCATGTTTTAGCTTGAAGCAAGTTTTAGCTTGATGCATGTGTAATATGAGAATATATCCGGCTCATTGACGTATCACAACTTGTCATGGTGATTGGCTCTGCCGGTCCTGGTTTACAGCCAATGGGGGGAAGTCTGGGGGCATGGCCCTAACATGATGGAAGGGTGACAGCTATGGAGATTGGTTCTGCTGGCTTTGGCCTCAGCCAATGGGGAGATGAGTCAGGGGCGTGGTCCCGGGAGCTGACGAGGGAGCCTGGAAGATTCGATGCAGGCTAACGAGGATTGGCGGAAGCGTACTACGTGACCTGGGTATTAAATAGGGGTAAAGAGGAATGACACGTGGTCAGAACGGGAACGAACGGAGGGAGGGGCCACGCGGGAGCGGGGCTCTGAGTTGCCATGTGGCAGTGCGTCTCTCTCGGTCTATCTGTCCCTTCACGCTGCCTATCAGCAGCGTGAAGTAGTTGTAACCTAAAGTGAATAAAAGACGGATTCCAGAAGTCGTCTGAACGAGCTTTATTACACATGTTTAGGCTTGATGCATATTTTAGCTTGATGCATGTTTTAGCTTGATGCATGTTTGGGCTTGATGCATGTTTTAGCTTGATTCTTGTTTTGGTTTGATGCATGTTTTAGCTTTATGCATGTGTAGTGACTGACTCAGAGCCACTAAGAGTAGGAGGCACTCTTTTTATTAATACGGCCTGACAGTAACACTTAGTAACTACAGTTCCCAGTCAGGACAGCTGGTAGACTGCCTGACTGGTGACGCCTAGTTGGTGAAGATGGAGATGACAATGAAGACTCCAGCAGCACGACGGAATCCCACTTCAAACGACAGCCACGAGGTCCCCTCCTGGGGCTCCTCTTATACTGTGCGTGTGGCCCAGCTCCGCCGCCCGGTCACACCCCCTTATGGAACCTCCTAGCGGGTTCTCGGTGTGCCCCTTACGTGACCCTTCCCCTGCAGATCCCCTTCTCTGCCAGCAACCAGCACAATGCTGCTACGTGACTGATTATATGTCTATCACCCCCCCCCCCTCATAGCGAGGAGCTTCAAGAACAATAGAAAACCGACAGGGAGAATGAACAATTTCCGGCGACAACCCACGGTAATGAACGCATACCCCAGAGATTAAAAAGGGTGGGTTATCGAAACATAACACTTTTGGAGTGGGTCCTCGTCACTGGGCCCCCAGGTGGGACGAGAATTGACATCCTGGGGTCCCCTGGGACGATGCGTAAATGGCCTCACGGGCGCCGGCTTTTCCGAGAAGAAGACGACAAGATGACGGCCGTTCCGTCACCCCTGGTCCGTCTACAGGAGGCGCTGTCGGTGGGTCTGTGGATGTCAGGTGCTGGGATCCTGAGGCACAACCTCCGTTCCTGCTCGCCCTGGCTCGCCGGACACATCAGACACCCGGCACTCAGATGGTGGAGATGAACTGGCATCACAATGTGGAAAATAGGGTTTCAACCTACCAACTTGGATACGCACGCACTGCGGGCTCCTGACCTCGATCACCTCAAACGGGCACATGGGCACGTTCCCTAGCCCCACAAGCTTCTCATTTGTGGCCTGCCGGTTGGCCGAATTTCCCCGAGACACCTCCCGCGTTTCTGTTGCCGCCTAATCGTAAGCTGCATGGGCATGGCCACAAATAACGTTTTTTTTCGCCCAGGTCCATGCCTAACTGAGCCTTCATGGGGGGTCACATTCTGTCCCATACATGAGGAAAAAGGGGGGGTAACCCTGTTGAGGTGTGAGGGGCCATCCTATACGCGGCCAGAACACCCGGAACGTGAAAACTTGGACGTAAGAGTCCTGTGCAAGCGCTCTACCATACCATTAGTCTGGGGATGGTAAGGTGACGTCCAGATCCTTTTAGTGCCAAGGAAGTCGCACACCTCCTTAAACAATTTTTACGAAAAATTTCGACCCTGGTCTATAAGAAGATGTTCCGGGGTCCCTTTGTCCAATACGAATCAAATTAGAAATGCGTCCGTGATGGACACGGCTGACTGATCTGGCAGAGCCCATGCCACCGGCCACTGGGACACATACTCCACCCTGACAAGAAGGAATTTGTTTCCCCTCTGAGTGGCGGGAAATGGGCTGAGGATGTCGAGGGCAACGAGCTCATCAGACACCACGATGGATTGCAACAGTGGCTGGGCCTGCCGCGGTGGGGGCTTGTGGAGAGCGCACTCAACACAACTGTTGATCATGTGGTACACATCCTCTGACATCCCGGGCCAAAAGAAGTCATGTTTCAAGGTCAACAAAGTTTTTTGCACCCCAAGGTGCATTAACTTTACATGGACAGCCTGTGTAGCTTTACCCTGCAGAGCAGTTGGCACGACGATGCAATAACGTTAGAATTCTTCATCCCACCTCATCAGCAGCCCGTCACGAAGAGCTATGAGAGACATCTCGTGAGTACCTTTTTGCTACCCCTTGTTCCAACGCGATGCCGTAATTTTAACAAGGATTCATCCTCTACTTTGAGGCGGCCCCATTCAGCGTGCGTGAGACCAATCGTATTGTCACAGGGAGTGGTTGTTGCGGGTGGTGGAACATCGACCGATGTTACAACAGCGCATGGCAATCCTGCAATCCTGCAGGTTTACATCGGCCGGCACCCATCAAACACATGCAGCGGTCCCTTGGCGGTAACCACGACAACTTGTCCGCTTTCCAGTGATGTACACCCTTCCTGTAAGTGACCATGAAGGAGTAGACCTGCAAAATTTCTAACCAGCGGAAAAGTTGGCCGGAAGGCTGGTCAACCCGCAATGCATATTGCCTTCCGTAAAGGTACTGCTGTACAAAATACACTATGGCCAACAACTTTCGGCGCATCACACAATAATGCTGCTCTGCGGGGGAAAGTACACGGCTCCCGTAAGCCACGGCCCTCTCCACATCGTTCACGACCTGGGACAGGACAGCACCGATTCTGGTGTTGCTAGCGTCTGTATCCAATACAAAGGGCAGAAAGAAATTGGGGTACCCAAGGAGAGGTGCATTGGCGAGGCCATCACGCAGCGCGACAAACGTGGCCTCCTCCTTCTTTGCCCATCGAAATCTCTAGCCCTTAGCGGTGAGTGCGTGGAGCTGCTTAGCGGAGATTCTGGCCGAGCAGTAAGAGAGGGACATCGACCCTTGTTGTCACTGGTCGGAGAGGGGTGGTGCGACCTCACCGGATGTCTTGCGGGCCTGCTCTCCATCGCAGCGGAGCTGGTCGTCCAGCTCGGATCTGTGACGCCTACCGGAGATGCTGCAGCACGGGGGCAGTGGGTGGGCAGCTCGACCATTGCCGCCGTGCCAGCGCAGCAAGTGACCGCCTGTAGAGATTGTGGCTGCGGGGGACGGCATCTTGCGACCTGGTCGGGTGGTTGGACGAAGAGGCGCTGCGAGCTTTGCACTGGACGACAACTGGCAGCATTCGAGGCCATCCCGCAGCGGACCGAGCAATGCTGACTCAGGCATGCGCCCAGATGGCCGCTATTTTTGACCCGCCGTCCAACGCGCGTCAAAGATTCATGCTGCCAAGGCGGGGGGAGACCGAGACGCCTCTTGCCATCTGCAATGCAGCATACCTGTGGATGGAGCAGACAGCACTGGATTCCCTGGCGCTGGAGAGACTGCTGTCGCTGGCCCAGGAGTTGGGCGTCTCTCTCCTTGTCACGGAAGAGGATGACCTGTCATCCCTGAAGGTGGCCCGCTGCATCCAGGCCCAGTTCAGCTTGCAGCGGTGGCCCGGGATGGCTGCCTGCGTGGGATTGCCGGAGGACATGGAGGAGCTGGTGTTGCAGGAGATGGAATGAGCCTGCGCATCGTTCGTCCGAAGTCCACACGGGAGGAAAAGCGAGGGGCGATGACTGGAGTGGGAACGGCGAGGTGGGACCCTCCTTCCAGTGTGGAGGTTCCCTATCACCTGTTTTAAATGCGGCCAGGTGGACCACATTGACAAGGGGTGCCGCACCGGCTGTGGATCACTCTCCTCGCCTTCAATGTCCTCCGCCCGCTGATCTCAGCTTTCTCGGGCCTGCAGGCAAGTCGCGATGCATCAGACACTCGGCTGCTAATGTCACTTCATGCATCTCCCTTGTCGAGCGCGTCGGGTTCGCACATCGTCATCCCTCATCGGGTCATGGAGTGTGAGCGGCGGACTTCGGCGTGGAACAGGTGGCTGTGGGGCATGGGGCAATGGACCACATTGGTGCACCGTGTCGTGGCGGTGGCGGGATCATCCGCGGTGGTCGGGTTCGTGCAGGGGGTAGTTCTGAGGGTGCTGATTGATACGGGAGCATTGGCCAGTATGATTTCCAAGCTTATTTATAACTCCCTGGCGCCGAGGTCATGTTGTCTTAACCCGGTGAATAGTGCGTGTGTTGCTGCGAATGGCGGGAGTTTGGGTATTATAGGCCAAATATTGGTGAAAGTCCGCATTGGGGACATTGAGTTGACATGGCCATTGTTAGTTTCTGAGTCATTGGTTGTGCCCTGTCTTTTGGGCACCGATTTTCTCGGAAGGATGCCCCTTAAGATCCTCGTGGATCAAGGATGTATTGAATTGCTGTCGGGATGGCGGTTGGCCTTTTTGAATTCCCCGACTCGATTGAAAAGGCCCCACACCACGGTTAAGGCCCTAGTGCTCATGTTGGTGCCCTTGCGGTTGCGGAAGCAGTTTGATCGCGCAGACACCGTTGAAGGGGTCCTTTTAACCCCTTCGGACAGGGCGATTCGAGGTTTTGCGTTGGTGGGGCACAAAAGATAGCAAGGGGGGGCCAGGTGCCCTTTTTGCAAATGTTGAACGTCGGGCTGGGAGCCGTGGTGGTCCAAGCAGGTACAGTTTTGGCCCACATGATGGCCGTGTGTTGTGAGAAGGCCGGCGAGAGGGCCACAGAGGTCGTTGCCGCAGTGGAGCGTCACTATTGCAGCATCTTATCGACATGGGTAACGCCGCTCCAATACGTCAAAATTCGTATAGGTTGAGTCCCAAGTAAAAGGACCATATTCGCCAGGCAGTCGCCGAAATTTTGGCCGCCGACATTATCTCCCCTTCCACTAGTCTGTGGGGGGCTCCCATTGTCCTGGTTAAAAAGCGGAATGGGAGTTTGCGTTTTTGTGTGGATTTTTGTAAATTAAATAAAGTCTCCGTGGCGGACGGGTACCCACTCCCACGGATAGACGACTCCTTGGATGCCTTGTTGGGTGCACGTTTTTTCTCCACCCTCAACTTGCTGTCAGGGTTTTGGCAATTGCCCTTGGATGAAGGATACAAACCTAGGTTAGGTTCATTATTGACCAAATTAGTTACGACGCTGTCTGGCAGTTGGCCGCATACGCGAGCCGGGTTGTGGCTACCGGTTGATCTGGAGTCCTTCCTGACACTCGCGGACTGTGGCACGCTGGCAGTCGTCGGACATTGTTCAATCATTATTTTTGGTTCTCGCCGAAAGTTGTTAATTCTCCCTGACAGTTTTATATTTTTCATTGAAGCCCCCCGTTACGAGGGTGAATGATGTCAACCGGGATGGCTGATTTTTATTTTTATGGGGGGGGGGGGGGTGATGTAGTGACATAGAATCAGTCATGTAGTAGCATCGCGCTGGCTGCTGGCAGGGAAGGGGATCTGCGGCTTACAGCGGCCCTGACCGACAGCAGGCCAGGTGATTGACCAGGTAGGGATCTAGGGGAAAGGTCACGGAAGGGGCACACCAAAAACCCGCGAGTAGGTTCCAGAAGAGGGCGTGGCCGGGGGCGGAGCCAGGCCATGCTGACAGTATAAAAGGGGCCCCTGTAGGGGACCTCGGGCTGTTGCATGGAGTGGGATCCCGCCGTGCTGCTGGAGTCTTCGCCATCGTTTCCGTCTTCACCATCTCGGCGTCGCCAGTCAGGCAGTCTACCAATCAACCTGACTGGGAACCGTAATTAATTTCTAGATGAATTATGAAAGTGTTTACTTCCTCCTTTGCCAGTACCAAAATATAATAATAGGGGTTGTCCCCTTTTTTCTGGCAATAAAACTGACACCTTTTTACAAGGATTCATGTCTGCATTAACCACAATACTTGCAGTCAAAATGCAAAAAAACATACTATGATAATATATGCATTGTCCTTGAAACTGATTGGTCCACACCAAAGGACGGCTTTCCCTGATTTCGAAAGTTTTTTGGTTTGGCCATGTTTGTTGTTGTAGTATGGAGTTAAACTGATGGCTTTAATCTAAGTTGTCTTGTGGTTGTTGTTGTTTGACTTGCATCCCACTGGGATTTTTGCACACAGCGTTGGTGTACGGTGCTTTTGCTGGAAGATTTTGCTGTTTTTTCTGGATTTTTCTGTATGTGCATAGTCACTTTAACATGTTTTCTCGTTTTTTTTTTTGTTAAGGTTGCACCCGATGATTCAAGAGCCGAATGGCTCACAGGGCTATACCTAATACATGAAACTGAAACCTCTGGTGTTCTACTCATACTTTGCAAAACGCTCACCATAACCCCATGGCTCATTAATTAGCACACTCTGACTTGCTTCCTATTTCCACCTATGCCCCCAACACATCGGTTGCTACATTTGTATCCTGCCTTCTCTATTGGTTGACTCACCCCAAATTTATCAGTCGCTACATTTGCATTTGTCATGCAATGCAGAGTTAACCCTAGTGAGAAAAGGGGGCATTTGCTCCCGACCTCATCCAGCTCCAACCACAAGAGCCTCCACGATACTCGTGCTCAACTCGGGGGGAGGCTGATGTGCAGTAAACACGAGTGACCACTGGCATAGACTACTTTATATGGCCCTCGCGATCAATCAACTCAAAGTTGCTCTTCTTGGCCCACCGCAATGCGTTGTGCATGCCTCCAAAACCAGCATCACAACCGTAGTCCGTGTCTCTCTGCACCACTTTATGAGTCCACCTGAATGCACAGGTACCTCAAGGGCAATGTGTATGTTGTGATACAACACCACTTGCCTTACTCTCGAAGAAATGCATACTTCTCGCTACACAACATGAGTCTACCCGTGAGATAATGCACGTGCAGGGACCAGAACACCGAGGGATTTGACCAAAATCCACTGGAATATTCCCATAATGCAATGCGCCTATCAAAATAACACTACAGGCATGTATTGCTTAATGAGCGAGATACGTTCTGCGAAAGTTGCTCAGTAAGTGAAAACTCATTAAACGATCATTGTTTTCCTATTGATTCAGCCCCAAAATGTCCACTCTTGAACGACTTTTTAACGTAATAAATACAAAATATAACTTTAAAATAATGTAATAAAAAGAACCACAGTGCAAGATCCCCTGTATAGTCTTTACAGATTTTTGGGCCAAGTGCTGTTAGCAAGCACCTATGAAGGCTGGTATGGCACACGAGGGGTGGGTGGCTAGCACCACGCCCAGCCGCCTTTGTCTCCAGTGGCGATGTTTAGACATTGCACCAGGTACTCATTTGAGGCTGAGTCGACCATTTGTGGAAGGTACATGCACATCTGCCATGTTGCGTTCGAGTACAGTTTAGCAAGGTCCACAGTTTTCATGAGAGAGAGAAGCCTGGTGCTTCCACAGCCGGGTCCTCAATCAGGTGTTTGTTTGCCACATGTGTAGTGGCATAACGCGTGGGGTTTCCAAACAGTGGGTGCATTTAAGGGCGAGCAGGTGCAAGCGTCAAGACAGGGAGTAGCCTCCAGAGAGGCCAGAAATTAGGGAGATAATCAGTAATTAATCGGGTGCATTTGAGGACAGGCAGGTGCGAGCGTGAAACACGGGCCAGATGTCGGAGAAGTGGGAGATGGAGATGATAAGAGAGAGCACGTGCAGGAGGCGCCACTGAGACACCAGCTCAATGGGGGGTAACTGAGGACCCTTAATGAGGAGGGGGATATAAGGATGTGTGCGGAGCAACACGGGGTTGTTGGTTGGAGCTGAAAGGAAGAAGAGGACAAGAGTCGAGAAGAAGCCTGGGACCACGCCTCCACACCTCATCCTCCCCAGCGGTGTTGGCTGATCCCCTGCCGGGGGCAAGGTTGAGGGTGGAGGCGTGAGGGAAGAGTGACAGGCTAGCGGAGTATAGAATGACAGGCTAGTGGAGTATAGAGTAACATGTTAGTAGAGTATAGAGATAGGGAATTCGGAGCAAGGGTGCGTTGTGTTAGTGTGAGGAGCATCCATACGGGATGCGAGGTAATAAAGTTACACAGGAGAAAAGCTAAAAGTGTCCGTGTGAATACACCACTACATTTGGTGACAAAGTGATCAAGAACCTACGTCACCATCATGTCAAAGAAAGCGGCTAAGAAAAGGAACTTACCCGTCGACTTCTCCGATCACGAAAACGATGGATACATCGTTCTTGCCACGGCCCCCAACTCTGCAGAATCAGCTGGCGAGCCCAGAGGACCTGCTGCCGCCAGCGCAAGAGGGAGAGTGCGGGGCGAGCCTGGTCCGCTCGCCAACGAAGGGTTGGCGGGACGTCGCTGCCCATCTGGAGAGGACGCTGTCAGCGGTTATTTACCTGTTCAACATATTGATGACGGCAACCCAGGCGACGACTTCAGGGGTGGTGCTGGCGGATGCACCGACTCTTCTCGCCACTTCAACGATGGCGATCACACAGGAAGCCGCCGACATTCCACGAGCAGAATCGGCTACTTCACCTGCTGTGCGGCCATCTCCGATGCGCTGGTTGCCTCCGGCCATTGCTTTCTCTATGGCTGGGGGCGACTGTACGGCGTTCCACCATCGCTTTGAGACGGCATATCATGCGGTGGACTGGTCTGCGGATGAGGCGCTATGGGCCTTGCCGGTGGCCCTGGATGATGATTAATTGGCCGCCTTCTACTCCATCCCCGAGGATGATCGTTCTTCATTCACCAACGTCTGCTCCACAATAGCAGTGATCTTCGACCCACTATCGAACATCCACAGAAAATTCCTGCTCAGAAAACGGGGGACACTGAGACGGCCCTGGCGTTCCGCAGCGCTCTCTTGGCCCTCGGACAAGCGGCCAACCCTTCCATGCATCGAGCAGCCCTCGACTTGCTCGCCCTGGAGCGCCTCTTGGTGCTGGCAAGGGAGCTGGGCATTGTCCTCACCATCGCCGACGACGACCTCACGTCCCTCCAAGTCGCTTGAAATATACAAGCACATCTGAGCCTCAGAGGATGGCCTGTAGCGATGGCGTCCACTGATGAAAAAGGGGACTCGGAGTCCAGCGACGGCAGTTCGGCATAGGCATCCTGGTCCAAGATCGATGGCACAAAGAAATGCGAGGAGACCGGCTGCCGGTCGAGTGGACACCAAGGAGTGGCCCGACGACTGGTCCCTCTTTACGGGCATGCTTGAACTGTGGTCGGACAGGACACATCACTATGAATTGCCGTCTGCGCTTTGGTGGTTCGCCCAGGCCCCCTTCGATCTCCAGCGCCAGCACCTCATCTTCCCAAGGACCACAGGCGAGTCGCGACGCACCATACACATGGCCGTTTCCCTCCCATCACTCATCCACAGCGCACCTCGCCTTCGTTCACCCGGTTACTGTTCATCCCATCGCGTCGGAAGCTCGCCGTGTTGGTTCCTTTGCTGCAGGTCCGCGGGACATTGAGCAGTGGTGTGCGTTGGCCTATCGAGTAGTCGGTGCCGCGGCAGGATCATTGGATGTAATGGGCCTTATCCAGGAGGTGCAGGTCCGGGTGTTGATTGACACAGGTGCCTCGGCCTACCTCATTTCGTTGCCTACTTTTCGTTTATTGTCGGCGTAACCTCGGCCTCTGGAGCAGGTTGACGGGCCATGTGTAGCGGGGAATGGGGGTAGTTTGGGGATAGTCGGTCGCATGATCGCAACGGTGCAAATAGGGGAAGTGGTAATGGATGGGGCCTGTGTTGATTTCTAAAACTCTGCCAGTGGCCTCGGTTAACAGTGCGCACCACGTATTTTACTCCTCTACACTTGTACGGCAGGGACTTTCTTGTCCATACCGACCATGCAGTACTCCAATACTCCCTGCGTGTGGACCAACCCTCCGGCCAAATGGCCCATTGTATTGAAATCCTCCAGAGATTCTCCTTTCTGTACTGTATAGGAAAGGGGCACGCCATATGAATGCAGATGCGCTGTCCCGGCTGCCACCGCCCGACTCATGCAGGTGCGTGAATGGCTCAACTCGGTATGGACCACCGCTGCAGAAATCGCCCGAGATGATCGCCGCAGTTGACTCGGTCCCGGCCAAAAATGCGCAAGCGCCGGCCGACTGCATATTGGGCCTGAACCACAGCGAGTGGGGACGGCTCCAGGTTGAGGATGCCTCCCTGCTGAATTTGAGGCACCGGGCCTCCTGACAACCGAGTGCTGCGGGGCGCCCTTTTCAGCAGCTCAGTGAGGGGCTCCTCCTACGATGAGATGTAGAGCTCCAACGGTTTTGTCTAGTGGTGCCGACGAGCCTACAAGGTAGGCTTACACACGCGGTGCATTAAAAATGGATACATTTGGGTGGCAGGTGGGGGACAGGGCATGGCTTCATTGCCCTCAGGTGCCCGTGGGCATGTCGCCCAAGCTGCATCGCCTGTGGCAAGGTCCCGTTGAGGTCGTAGACGTTCAACGACCCCAGTATGTTCGCATTCAAGTCGGGCGACATCGTTGGTTCGTACACCCATCACGCCTCAAAAGATTTGTACCGCCACGTCTCGATGCATCCATCACGTTGCCTAATCAGGAGGGCTGATGGTTGGGGTGTATCGCGTTGCGCTGGTGTTCGACCACTCAGAGTCCTGGCTGTTAGGGATGTCAGCTTTTTATTGCTTCCCGAGCTGACACCGACCACCCCAGGCAGAGGAGTTACAGCCGTGGAGCAGGCTACCACAAAAAACATCAACCGAATAAGAATCAATACAAGATCACCCACACACATCCACTCACACCTACGGTCCCTACCGCTTCCCCGAAAACACACAGAAGCTTTTGGGGTGGGGGGGGAGAAAAGGGGGGTCGTCCACCTCCCGTACGCAACTCTGCTTCAAAGTTCCCACGTTCCTCTTCCCTGGTTCACTTCCCAAGTCGGCCGCTGAAAGCATATTACAATAATAATACCGTCACCTAATGTTTCCCTGTACGATATCTATTCTGTAGAGTAGGAGACAGCACTCAACTCCTACTTACAGTGACGATCCCCTGGTCCTCACTCGTGTTGCTCCTTGAGGGTGGGAGCTCGCCCAGCCACTCCTGCTGCCACCACCGCTGCTGCTGCTTCTGAGTTGCGCGCCCACACTGCCGATTCGGGCTCTCCTTTTATAGGGCTGTGCAGCCCATTGTTCGGTCCCTGGGCTAATCCCGTGAGAGCTTCATTTATAAATAGTCTATAAATAGACCCACCATGAGCACGTCGCTCATCATGAAAGGGATATGTGCACAGGAACGGTCCGGCCGCAGGAACCCGCTCCCGGAGGGTTATGTTCAACCCGAGCGTTATGACAGTTACGTTACCACGTGACCCGCCGTCGGTACACCGTTTGTCATGGAAGGGACATCGCTTCTCGTCCAGTTCTGGCCCTTCTCCTCCTCGGGCCATGCTGGACCTGGTTCGCGGGGACGGGCCAGCCGCAGGAACCCACTCCCGGAGAATTACGTTCCATTGAGGAATGTGGGTTCGACAGCGCCACGGAACGCTGCGTCGTTCTATCCTCAGCGGAACAGACTTCACTTATACATTTCCATGTCATGGGTTCACGCATTACTTGTGTTGTATATAAGGTCAGCCGGCACTGCTGGGTTTTCATCATGGGGGGGGGGTAATGTAGTGGCGTAATGTGCGGGGTTTGCAAACAGCGGGTGCATTTGAGAGCGAGCAGGCGCAAGCGTCAAGACAGAGAGTAGCTCTCAGAGAGGCGCCAGCAATTAAGGAGAGAAGCAGTAATTATGCGTGTGCATTTGAGGACAGGCAGATGCGAGCGTGGGAACACGGGGTAGACGTTGGAGAGGTGGGAGATGGAGATCATAAGAGAGAGAGCACGTGCAGGAGGTGCCAACTTAATGAGGAGGGGGATATCAGGGTGTGTGCAGAGCAACACGGGGTTGTTGGTTGGAGCTGAAGAGACGAAGAGGACAAGTGTTGGGGACAAGAATCCTGGGACCTCGCCCTCCACACCTCATCCTCCCCAGCAGTGTTGGCTGATCCCCTGCTGGGGCAAGGGCGAGGGTGGAGGTGTGAGGGAAGAGTGACAGGCTAGCGGAGTATAGAGTGACAGGCTAGTGGAGTATAGAGTGACAGGCTATTGGAGTATAGAGTGACAGGCTAGCAGAGTATAGAGAGAGGGAATTCAGAGCAAGGGTGCTTTGTGTTAGTTGTGAGGAGCATCCATATGGGATGCGAGGGTAATCAAGTGACACAGGAGAAAAGCTACAAGTGTCCGTGTGAATACACCACTACACATGTGTAATGCGAGCGTAAATGGGGTTCGCTGCTAGGCCCAATCATACGGCCCGGGGTATTGGAGGGCGGAGCCCAGTATGGGGGCATATGTGAGGGCCCGCCGTTCACCTCGGGTCCAATCGGAAGCGAGGTGAATGGGGGTGGAGCCAGCAGGGCGTTATGGGAAGGCCGGATCTGATGGGCCAGAAAGGTAGGAGACAGGATCACGTAGTAAAGGGGATATAGGTGGGAGCCCGGAAGGGCTCCGGGTCAGTTGTTGGAGTGAAGAAGCTGGACCACGTTGGGTGGCCAGAGGGATCTGCGCCATCAGCCACGTGGCTGGAGGAGCTTCGGCACACCGTCGGCCAGCGGTGTGCGGAGTGGGATAGCGGAAGGACTGACGAGGGAGCGCGTGCGGGGCGCGCACGAGGAGACGCTGGTCCGCTGTCGGGACCAGCGGGGTGCGAGCAAGAAGCTAAATAAAGAGCAACGGAGACCAGCAGTGTGTGACGAAGTCCTTTATCACACATGTATAGCCTCCATGATCCTATCCAGTGAGTGCCGATGTATTTATTTTCGGCTACTAGAGCGCTGTAACATGATATAATGAATCCGCGACAGAATAAAAGGAAGACGATGGTCGTCAATGGGTGGGCTAATGGACAAAAATTGCACCAGAGGGCTTTTATAATCCACAAATCGTGACAGGAATCACCGTACCGATAAAAAAACGCTACTGATAAAAAATCACCTCTGCTTGATCACTTTTTCATGCCATAGCTCGATCGCTGTGAGATTAATCACAATACTTATGGTCAGAATGCAAACAAAAATAAAGGCGATCGGTATTACCTTGGTGTCACGGCATCTCTTCTGAGAAAAGTATTATTTTGTATAATTTTTCTATCTACGTGACTCTACCGAAAGACCAAAAGAAGATGAATTCCTGCAGTCACGAAAGCTTTAAGTCAAGATGTAACCGCCTCTATAGGGAGGTTTCCACACAACCATTAGATCTTTTAACAGACTCCGAGACAAAAAGGCTCATCTGATCGAGTCTCTCACTTGTCTGAAGAGATGTTGTGATACCAAGGTAATACCGATCGCCTTTATTTTTGTTTTCATTCTGACCACAAGTATTGTGATTAATGCAGACATAATTAGCCGAGGTATTCTTAGCTCTTCGATCTTACATTTACTTGCAAATTCCATCTCTAGCTCCACCCACTTCAAACATATATAACCTTTGGCTGCAGTAACTCTGTCGCTATATTTCTTCCTGCCTCAGCAGTCTGCCTGCTGTATTTTTTCACCTGAGTTTTTTTATCATTTTATTATTTTTCTATCTACGTGGCTTTACGGAAAGACACAAAGAATATGAATTCATGCAGTCACGAAAGCTTGAAGTCAATATTTGAATAATGAAGAAAAAACGTAATTATTTTTATTTAGGAAATGTTATTTCACGCATACACAAATGTTGCACACAGATACACACATTAAACTAAACTGTGCCATTTTTTCAGTTAATCGTTGAAGCTACATTTGACTAAATCATACCTGCCCTATAGGAAATTGCCAAAAATTGGAGAATTTCCCTTCAAAACGTATTGTGTTTCAAATTTTCAGGCCTTCAATGGCAAGACGGAGAGGAAGAAAAATGTGAAGGTTTTCATCCGAGGGTAAATTGGAAGATAAGTGGAAGAAAATCTGAAGGTCCACACAAGGCATACAAACACATGTAAAATGCACAAAAGTGCACCTCCGATTAGCATGGTCGGTTATGTATGGTGAAAAAGATGTTCAATATACATATGTAATGACAGAGTGACACCTGTTGGCCTGGAATGGTAATCACGGGTATGGGCAAGGTTATGTAACAACCAATCAGAAGGGGAGCGTATCTGGGGTAAAGGTAAGATGTAGGGTTAGTCGGGACGCTCCGGGAACCTGTTCGAAGGTTCTGGAAAGGGGCGTGGCCAGAGGCGGGGCCTGACTACGCCAAGAGGTATATAAGGGGGATGGAACCGAGGGTTCAGGGTTGTTGCGGGGTCCTGGGTCCTGGCTGTGTCGCTGCTCGCCGTCATCTCTCTCTGTCGTCTGGACGCATTGAAGATCCTCTGCTTGGCTCCCATCGCCGTCATCGTCACACTAGTCAGCCGTGTGATTGTATGTAGGCGATGGGACTATGTAGAGAGGTCGGCTGTGCGTAGCTAAAGTAGAGACGTATATATATCACCAGTGTTGTGCCCAGTGGGAGGTGACCTATATATGTATTGGCCTGTGTTGTGCCCAGTGTGAGAATAAATAAGAAGAAGCCCTCAACACGAAGTGTCTCGGAAGCCGCTCATTACACATCTATGAATTGGCGTTTTTCTCAGACCAGTTTGTCAATTCCCCCTCACCTTAGGAAACCCATTGCAAGGTGACATGCTAGGCTACCAGGCCAAAACCTCAGTGATGGGATATATGATGTAAGTGTTGATACACTGGGTTAGTCCTGGATGTGCACATCCGCTGTTCCACCATCCACGTGCCACTATTACTCTGTTGTGGCTACAGGAATGTCGCTCCGCTGCAGGGACGCAGGTCAGAGGTCGCAAACGGGTTTTGATTCCTTACCCGTTCCCGTACCTGGCCGCACCAGGGTCGCAAACGGGTACCCGTACCCGGCCGGGTACGGTACTCGTACGCTACCCAAACCCTACCCGAAATGAGTGACAAACGGTGACTCACCGGTGACTCACGGCCTACCCGTACCCGTACCCGGCCGCACCAGGGTATCGGGTAGGGTACGGGTATCGGATACCCGGTTGCGACCTCTGACGCAGGTGCTACGCGTCAGGGGCAGCAACAGGGGGGCAGCTTTCAAGGCTGCGGCGTTGCACATTTATGTTGTCAACAAATGTGCAAGTGTGCAAAGACACACAGCATTGGGCTTGTACTGATCGCTTTCCCACTACTGCACACAGTTAATAGTGCCGTCTGCAAGGCAGTGCATCACTTGTCTTGAAGGTCACCAATAATGTCTCGGTTCTATCTCCATGTCTGTGTATGTCAGTCTCTATCTTTGTCTCCGTCTCTCTGTACGGCTGCCTTTCCCGGTGTAAATATGCGTGTATCCGTCTCACCTTTTTGTCTTTTTCGTCTATGTCTGTATATCTCTATCCATGACTCCGTGTCTTTCTCTGTCTTTCTCAAACCATGTCCCTATTCGTGCCTGTTTCTGTCTCTCTTCAAGTATCCCGAGGGTCCCTCTCACCTCCTCAGCACTGATCCTCACCCACCCCCACCCACCACCGTCGTTTACAATAAACGTTGCAACATCTGTCAGTCATCAATGTGCTTGAGGAAGGTCACAGAAAGGAAGTTAGTAGTGCTGCTATAAATAACATGATGTAAAAGCTGTTTGGCCTGACATGCAAAATCACTGACGTCCTGTTTAATGTTTTCTCTGGGTTTAATGATTTGAAAAGTTGTGTGTGTGTGGCGGGGGGGGTTCGTCCGACTGAAACAACATCATCTTCTTCCGCTTTTCATGCAAATACCTATTCATACATTGCATAGTCCAGCCATGCAAGTTATGACTTGCATGATGCCGGTACGATGTATATTTTCCCCCAAATGTATCCCAATTGTGTTTGTGGCATCATGTTATGAGACTAAGAATCCATTCGGTAGTCTCTCCAAGCAGGACAACCTTCCATGGTAAAGAATGGCCTGCAAAAGCGGGCATCATCAAGCTAACTGAGAATCATTCAAGTGACATCACTTTCCACGCCCAGAATAAAGTTTATTGCGTGACAGCCAACCTAATATTTCTAGATTTGAAGCTTTCGTGACTGCAAGGATTCATACTCTTTGGTTTTTCGGTAAATTCACGTAGGTAATAAACAAACTAAATTAAATCACGACGTTTCGGAGGCAACACAAGCTTCCGTCTTCAGGTGGAAACCGTCACAGCAAAATTGCTGTATCAAGCAAAATGCTGTGACGCTTTCCACCTGAAGACGGAAGCTTGTGTTGCCTCCGAAACGTCGTGATTTAATAAAGTTTTTATTTTTATTTTTTTACCTACGTGACTTTACCGAAAAAACCAAAGAGTATGAACCTAATATTTATTTAATTCTCAGCTGGAATATGACGAAATTAAATGCAAACCCAACATTCACGTGTTGTATGTTATGCAGTTATTGGTGACTGGGCTGAGACTATTAACTCGCTACACTGAGCTGGTGCCAGCTCAGCGATCTGGCCCTCTGACCTATGAGTCACCCTCGCTAAGAAAAGACTTATGCAAATTGATCCCCCGAGTTATTGGTGGAAATTCCCCATTGTTATGGACGCAATATTCTTTTGATATGATGACCATGTTCACTTCCCAAAACGTCTAATGTATTTTTACAAGTCTTTTACATAATACGATATCAACTTTCATGAAATGACCATTATCGCGATAACAGTTTCTCTTAACTTTGAATTGTACGTATTCTGCAATCTTATTGTATTTGTGTTGTGCTGTAATTATAATACGAATGCAGTTTTTCAAATCAAACTGTATAATGGACAGTCATTTAATGATTTAATTGAATGATGGCTTCATAATATCTATCCCATCAATTATCATTTTGCTGACGTGGTTATTTGGCTTGACCACCTTAATGTGAAATTGTAGTTGTTGCTCTGCATCTACATCAGCCACACCAAAGAAAAAGAAGATTATTCTGCTCGTTTACCCCGGAAAGCCTCACTGAGTTTCAACTTTTTTTTAGGAGGGTCCTGCCAAGTTTTTTTTGCAGTAGGTGGCGATGTTTCCGTTGTGTAATCCCAACGGAGTAATTTTCAGGTAATTATTCAGGATTGGGAGGTTTGGTCAATGCCAGTTACATTATTGTGGGTTTTTACCTTTGTTCGAAAACTATTTTTGAAGCAATTATTAATGTAGAATTCTTTATTTTAAAACTTCATTGAATTTGTCATATCATACCTATTTTGTCAGGAAATAACATATGAAAAATAGTACCAATAAAAATAATGATATTTTGCAAAACTGACGATGCCATTACCGTGGACCTTTTATCATACGATATAGTATCACAATGTGGTGGCTACCCTCGCACAGCCAATATGGGGTTTCCATTTGCACCCATAGATAGTGTGTGTAAAATAGGTTTGTTTGTGTGGCCTTTTCTCGTGAGGTCTGTGTGTAGTAAAGCTTGGGTCACTCACGTGAATGGACAGTGGAATTTGGGAAATGACATGCCAACACCACCATTGAGTAAACTCGCTCTCATCATTTCAGTTTGCTCTGTTGGGTTTTAAGTAAATTCTGGGAAATTGTGGAATTTATGCATTACTATGGTGGGGCCACTATTTTTCTTTATATGTATGTAGGTGTTTGTGTATGTCAATCTTGATTTGAAGCTTTCGTGACTGCAGGAATCCATACTCTTTGGTTCTTTCGGTAAAGTCCTTCATAGGTGCTTGCTAACGGCTCTTTGCACCACATTCTGTTTAAGGCTTTATGGGAGATATTTGTTCTTATTTTTGCTTAATTTGCATTTACGGACATCACGATGGTCTGTCAGCGTCACCCCATATCTCGTTTGCTTCCGTGTCGAGCATTCCAGGCCAAGTACAATAACTGATATACTTTACCTAAACTCGACACTCTGATGTAACTAGCCATTGTAGACTGAAAAAAACATTCCACTCAGGAGAAATCCAAGCTCTAAAAAACCGAGACCGACACAACACATTGAGAAATATTTGCTTACATGAACGGAACATAAC